>NC_136487.1:115107370-115319870 GCF_053919585.1 Euprymna scolopes
AAAATAGAATTTGCACATTAAAAGTTATATATTACTAGCACGGGTGCCTGGCGTTGCTCGGGTGTTTGGAGGTGTTAAGCAAAAAAAAAAAAAAGTGGTAGTAGGAAGGCAGACTTGAACCCGTACTGTGAAGGAGGAAAAGAATATGGAAAAAACGTGACGTCTTTGCTGTTACAACCACCGCCAAACCGGAAGTGACATAGGTTTAAATTAAGGCTAGACAATCGAACAGAGGGGATGACTTTCGAAAATATTAGCGGAAAAAGCGACCCCTCCCTGTAGAAAAGTGCCCAGTTGAGGGTAAAGAAATTAATGTTTTTAGCCAATTTTTCGGTATTTGTCGTCTGAAGGGTCGAGCTTCAAAATGATATTGATCTTGTGAAAATCCGTCCCCTCTGTCGAAAGTTTTAGGCAGACATGCAAACATACATACATAGATTTATATATATTTGTAGCTCAACTGAATACCCTTTATGTAAGATTTCAAATGTTTAGACCAGAAATTGTCTAAGTAATTCGGTAGAGACCACAGAGGTCAAATTTTTTTTTTAACTTTGACACCAATTATGACCCCTTAACATTTATTGTTTTGGGCTCAAATAAAGTTATTAAGTTAGATCTATGTCCAATAAACCTATATCTAAAATTTCAAGTGTTTAGACCCCAAATTGTGGGAAGAGTTTGGTAGAGTTCTTAAAGGTCAATTCGTTGAACTTTGACTCCTTAACAGCTAAATTTCTGACCGAAAACCGATCACATAGATTTTCCCAAATCTCAGTACCCTGTATATCAAATTTCGAGTCTGTAGACTAAAAATTGACAGAGTTATTGCGTAGGGAAATGTATGCAGACAGACAGACAGACACGTTCCTTTTATAGATATATAGATAGATAGATTATAACAAATCTGAAAAAATCAACGTTTGTTTTCCTCAAAGCCTTTTTCTTATATACATTTTAATGACAGATGATACATGCTAAAATATTCATTAGTTCTGGGATTGACTAAAGTTTTTAAAATCCATTTTAATATTTTTTATTCAATCGTAATTTATAATTAGGTCAACTTTGTGTTCTCCTCAATAAAATCGTGATTATTATTGTACAATAATATTTTGTTGACATCATCGAATGGAAATATTTTTGAGCAGCACAGGTCCTGCTCATCTAATTTACAAAACTCACTATGTTGGCCCGTCCGTCTCCATATTTTCAAACTCTATCTCCGCTGAAACTAAAAATCGCAGAGTGGCGCTAGGGGCCTAAAATGATTGGATTTTTTATGGGCCGTTCTTTTATGGGTCCTTAGCCGGTTAAAATAGTTTTTAAGGGGTCAAAAAGGAGTCAAAATTGAAAAAATCGTAGTACATTTTATATATTCATCGTAGTTTATTTTTAATCAGTTCATATTTGTGTCACATTGGTACAGTGGTAACGTCACCAGCTTTGAATGCTGCAGTGTTGCTTTTGGTTTCGATTCTAGCTTATGGCACCCAAATGCCTTTTATTTTTTACTTTTGAAATCACGACTCTATAATAATATATACAAAATCTTGACAAATGAAAATATTATATTTAAGCGTGTTTTACAACCGCCCCCCCCCTGCTAGTACTGATATAATTATACATTGAATTTTGTGTCTTAAGTTACAAATCCGGAATGAATTTGAAATATTTATTGTGCGTATTAATTAAGTGTTATACATTCGTGTCAGAGTGGGAAATGCTGACATTGCTACCACCCAGATGAAATGACCGGCTTTGCTTACATTCCTAGGGAACATAAAACCCTTTTTTATCTACGATTTTAATGAGATTTAAATCAGAAATAAAACACCATCTCTTTTTTTTATGGAAATCACTCCAGACAAAACGTGAAGCCATTTGATGCAAGAATGAAAGGTGATTATCACAAAGACAAGAGATGCCTATTACCTTAGTTTTGAAAAGGCCAAGGCTATAAGTAGGAGAAAAAACAGTCAGCAGGAAGGGAGTTCCACAAGCCTGCAGTTCTTGGAAAGAAGTTACTGGAATAGGAAGTTGTATTAGAATGAGGTATCAAAACATTGAATTAATTGAGACCACTAGATCAACAAGTCAAACAAGCTGGAACAAAGGACGCAGGAAATAGATCAGACAATTCGGAAGAACATATGTCATAATACCATTTATAATAAAAAAAAACAAATACTGAGACTAACAACATCACGTCTGTGAGAGAGGGGTTGTAGAGAAGAAGAAAGAATGGAGCCAATCAAATTACATATAACATTTTGCATTTTTATCAAGAACTCTTAAATGGGACATTTTGTATAAAGTTAGATATTTGCATATGTTTACATGTATAGTATATGTATAGTATTTACTGCTAAACTAATTAATCGATTAGTAATAATTAAGGTTCCCAGTGTGAGCTATATTTAGTTCAATTCGGTTTTATGCAAAGGAGGTCAAGAAGGTGTTGAAGTCCTTCATGAGAACTTAGATATCTTCAATTTTTGTGAAATTTTAACAATAGATTTTAGATGTCAGTAAATGTTTCACAAATTTGAGTCTCTATGAAGTATTTTGAAAGATTTTTTGGGACATAATATATACACAAGCAGAAATTTGAACATTCAAATATTTCAGATTTACATTGAATTTGATCCATCATCATTAGACATGAAATAAAGTAAGATTTCCTGAATTTCAATTCTTAAGAAACCTTGAATTTTAAACGTTTTCTAGTATTTGAATCATATAATAAGTTTTGCTCAAACTGGAATAAGGATTCTAAACATAAGATTTAGTATCATTATATAGGGTGGAACGATAAGATTGTCGCCCTAAAGCTTTATTTTAAAACTTTGATTGAAAAAAATCAATTTAGGTAATTTGATTAAGTAGTAGATCTGACATCAGTTCAATATAGCCACCTTCAGCCTTAATCACCGCCTCGAACACTCGACAGAAGGCGACGATCAGGCTAGCTTTGGTGTTGTGGGAGGTCATGTTGGTGATGTGCTACACCTATGATCTAACAAAATAGTCCAGCGGATTCAAGTCGGGGGGAGGAGGGGCCAGTGAGAGAAGGGTACAAAGTCGTAGCACTTCTTCTGAAGCCAAGCCTGTGTCTCTTTGGACTTATGGGACAACACCGAGTCCTGCTGCTATACCCAGAGTCTGCCAGCCGCCACCTAATTGCACCAGGGGATCCCCACACTCTTCAGCACATCCAAGTACACTTTGGTGTTGACTTTCAAGCCGACTTTGAAGATGTGAGGTGGCATGATGTGGCCCTCACTTGAAACCACACCAAAGACCATAACCATGGCCAGAAACTTTGTTTTCATCAGCCTGGGCATGTCCCTGTTATTCATGGCAATCCAGCGATGCTTTTTAACAGTACTGGCAATGGTCCTGCTGTCATAACATTGATCGGTAGAGAGCAGGAGTTGTACAGTGGCGCATCTCCAATCTCGCTCATTGAAAAACCGTACCACTTAAAGATAAAACATTAGTATAAAGATTAGATCAATAGATTTCCGATCCAGAAAACAGCAGTTCTACCCCTTTTGTGTCGTTTTCAGACATGATAGAAGGCTACTATGGCTCTTGAGATTTGTACACAACTGGCCAACTAATAGATGGTCTGCAACAAAAAAGAAAACCGGTTTCATCTCATGGAAATGGAATCATGTTGTCTTTCCTAGTGCAACAATTTCTATCGTTCCATTCTGTATATTGTTCTAGATTAGTTAGCTATGACTATGTAGAAATACTAAATAATTTTTATTTTAATTTTTAGCATCCAATCACCTCTCATTAATGATATTATTTAGATTATATTTAGCACTTTATCCATTGCACCCTGTCAGACCCACGGTATATAAATTAGAGAGCGTGAGAGCAAACAATAAAAGTAAGCAATGAAAACTTTTTTTGTTTACAAATCTTGATTTGCAAATCAGCCTGCGGAAGCAAAATACTTCAGGAAATGCTAAAAGAATCCACCATTAAAAGAAAAACAAATATTTCTTTTCAGTTTTACTTAATGTGATATCCTCAACAATATTAGCTCTGTGACACATAATTATAAAAAGGAACGCCACACATAACCATTTGAGGAATTAAATAGGCTTTCACATGTAGCCATCCCACAAAGAACTGAAGGGCCAATACATTACACGTTTCCAATTGGTTAAAAAAAAGAAAAGAAACGACTGACGCTTTTCTAAGTCCCTTTCACTTGCGTCTCTACAAAGTTAGTCTAAGTTAGGCTATTTATTTCCCTCCCACAGGATAATGTTTACAATGGTCGAGAAAGTGAGATTTGAAAAGCTAGCACACTAGAAGAAGAGCACTGTGGTCTGCAAAAAATACCTGGGCAACCCCATCAGTATTCCTTGGTAGGAGAACCTAGGACAATTAGCAATAAAGTAACCTCTTCTAAAAGGTGAGCGTGTAAAGCCTAGGAGAGTAGGCCTCCTAGAACTGCACAGGACTAAGACCATACCTCAGCCAGGGAAAAAGCTATCTGAACAATGGCCTAGACTCTGTTGGTTTTGGTGCTGAGGGAAAACCCCATCTTTGTCCACTTTACTATGTTAAACTTGGACTCATTATACCGAAACATAGTGTTTTGAAATTCATAATGACCGGTTAATTAGTTTACTAGTGAATATTATGCGTAGAAACATCTAAACATATGCATATACCTAATTTTATGTAAAAAAAAGATGTTGTCTTGCTTCTGATTTTAAATTTCATTAAAGATCAGTTTTTAATGTGGGAGAAAATTTTAGACCCCCAAATGGACACTCTGAAATGTGACAAAAAATAAAAACTGTCGCACTTTTCTCCTTCATTAACCGAGGACAGAAATATGAAGTTTAATATCAGAAAGTATATTACACTTTAGAGGTTTACAGAATTATTTGTATTGAAAATATTTTGAATCCTGTTTTGAGAATTTATGTTTCAATCACAAGAGTCCAAATTGTTTTCTCATTCCGTTTGTGAAGTTCTTTTTTAATTTTAAAAATTTTATTCACTCCCTCCCCCCCTCAAACAAGGCATATTGCCACTGAGGTGATGGGAGACTGAGATGATGGGGATGAAGGACCATACCTACTGAAACAACCTAAGTAGAGCAAAATAATTCTTTGTTCACATCACATTTAAATTTCTATATCTTGATACAGTCGAGGAAGCAGGAAGCAGGGAGAGAGATTACAAAGGCAAGTGATTCAAGAAAAGAAGTTATTAGAGTAGAAAGTTTTACGATGACAGTGGCTAAGTAGTTAACAACACAGACTGAAAACCTGGGTGTTCCAAGTTCGAATCCAGTGTGTTCCACAAAAAACACTTTTACTTAAGATGTTGGCAACCTTTACATAGTCCCTCCTGTAAGTACCTCATGTCTTTTTAGACGAATTCTAACTAGAAAGATATCGGGGATACCAATGTCAACAACAGAAGCATCTGATTCATATGAAATGAATGAATGAATTTAAATGTCTGAAAGTTAGTGCGGTCAGAGAAGGAGGGAACAGGGAGGGAATTCCAAGGACTAGCAGTTCGAGAGAATAAACTATTAGAGTAAAAACGTTTCTGGCATCTAGGGACCTCTCCAGTGAAGGGGTGGGATTTTGTTGCTTGTCAAGTTAATCGTGGTGTTTACGTAGATCGGTCAAGTCTTACAAGGAATGGTGTTATGCTGTGTAAATGTTTGACGTTTGCGTCCTCGTGTCTTCACCTGGCTCATATGTGGCATCACTGATATCTTGACGATGAAAAAGGTCAACTTATGCAAACAAATAACAAGAAGGCAAAAATCATTTACTCATCCAAATTTTTTTTTTTTGTATAAGAAACTAGTTGATGTACCTGGATCTGCCAGGGTTCCCAAATTTTCCTGAACTACAGAGTGAGACTTTAGAGGTCTCTGGATGTTGTAAAACTTTCCACTCTAATAATTTCTTTTCTTAAACCGCTTGCCTTTGTAATCTCCCTCCCTGCTTCCTGCTTCCTCGACTGTACCAAGATATAGAAATTTAAATGTAATGTGAACAAACATCTTGCTATGCAACTCCCCACTCAGGATGCCTCCTACAAATTTGGCTCCTAATCACAATAGCCCCTTAAACCTCAATGGCAATATGTCTTGTTTGGAGTGAATTGTGATATTCATCAAAGAAGCAAGTGGCTACGTGTTTGTGCCTTGTGTGACTGTACAAACGATAAATAAATAATCAACGCTCATCTCGGAAATGTACTTATGTCTGTCTGTTCTGCGGGCTGAGAAGAAAGAAAAATCCAAAAGATCTAAGATGGCATCCGGGATCATTTAAAGCCCTCGATCTCGCACAGTTCTCGTATGGTCACATAACACACCTGCTAATGAAACATGCCCAGATACGATAAAAGCAGGTCATTTGGAGGAGTTAGGGTAAAGCGTTCATACTTGCGTACAGTGAATAGTGCTCTGCGTCTTGTCAGACTTTTTGATATAACCCGTGTAGTGAAATTTGCTTTGCGTCTCGTTAGATCTTTTCTTTTTGTTTTGCTACATGAATAACAAATTTAAAAATAAAATGCCAACCATGGTATCGTTAAAAAAATCCGCAACCCCTTCTGCAATCCGTCCAAATTTTGTATGGATAAACTTCAGTGAGTAAGTTTCAGTTACGAATGTCGAACAGTCTTTGTTTTATTGCTATTTAATCATATGCAAGGGACACTTTAATAGTCGTCTCATCAGTAGAAGGTGTGATTCTGAATTCACTGCACTTTAACTGCTCCACCGAGATTTTTATCTGTGAGGTTATTTTAAAATAATTCCTATTCCTTAACGAGAGAGTTCCATCATCATAGTAGTGCTAAGCAAGGAGTGCCAGCATGCCGTATCCACGTGTGCTTATCTGCAAATTGGTAGACGATGAATAGAACTTTAAAGGAATAGTAAAGAACTAGTATAGTCCATGGAAATTCCACGGTGTTTTCTACATCAATCTGTATAATTTACCCTTAATAATAACATTTATTTTGATAAAATAAATGTCTATCACTATAATATAATATAATGTCACTATAATAAAAAAAAATATTCTTTATTCTTCTATTAAAATAATTGTCATTTTCAGCTAAATATTTTATATAAGTAAAACAGTAGATGCATGTGTATAGGTATGTATGTATTATGTGTGTATGTATGTATGTATGTATGTATGTATGTATGTATGTATGTATGCGTGTTTGTGTGAAAATATTTAACCGATAAACTCCTAAACTACTGGTCACATAACACTAAAATTAACAAGAAATAGTAATAATCAACCGAGGATGGTTTATAACAAGTAATATCTTTGTTTAGATGGATGAATAACGCGACCAGACATATGTTGGTAAGTTGAAATGCAAAATGTTCATTTCAACTTACCGACATATTTTTATTACTTTTGTGCATATGCAAATTCATTCATAGCTTGAAGTGGTTTAATTTTAAATCTTTTTTTATCTATCTGTCGATAGCTTAAACGGTAGGCAACGTGGCTAAATGTTTCGGTTTCGATTCTATCTGATGGCACCCAAATCAATTTTTTAAAAAATCTTTTTAAATCAGTACTATATATTAGTTAATTGGCTCTGTCATAATAAATATCAAATTTGCATGAATTAAAATATATTAAAGCGTATTTTACAACCGGGCAAGACAAGGTGATCCTACCATCAACCTGATAGTTTTTAAATAAATAAAACAAATAGGTCTCTTCTGAATTCATTTATGTATTTATTTATTTGGAATTGTAACAATTTAATTTTTTTTTTTTTTTTGACAATAATTATTCTTTGTCATTTTACCGTCATCTAAATATTTTTAAGATCAATAAAACAAATGCCACCTTTTGTTTTTAATGTATGCATTTAAAATTGGACTGTTTCAGTCGATGGCACACACATAGTTTGATATTGGAACAGCTCATTTTAAATTACTAAAGTCGGAATTTTACTTTAATTATATCAAATCAATCGCCGATCACCTTCTTTGTTGAGGGGACAATGCCATATATTTAAAAGGGGCCCGAGGCTGGTAATGTACGTATGCACATAAAATTACCTTAGCATACCATTATGTTGATAATGAATTTGACTTATCTAAACACTTTACTGCAGTTTTATGGCTTATCCGATCTCCGGAAGAGTTTTGATTTTTTCCAGAGAAATTCAAACTTCTTTTTTTCTTTTGTTTTTACAAGGGAGTAACCACCTATCAAGGCCTGAAATCCACTCGAGGATAAGTGTTAATGAGTGTAAAGTGGTGGGTGAGACAATAGTGTAATGAATGGTAAGTGGTGTAAATCAGGTAGAATAATCTGATTTATTTAAGGGAACGGCTCAACAAGAACTTGTTTACATTGGACTTTAAGATGACCATGTTGTAGCCGGATGGAAAGCAAGCCTGCAGTACAGTGCTCCACAAACGGGCAGTTACAAGAAAGAAACTTTGCTCATGGAATTTGCATTTAGATTTAGTTATAAACAGAGAGTGGGCAAAATTGTTGACAGTTGTTGTAGCAAGACGAATGCTTGTTCTCAAGAATACTTGGTTACATAGAAGTTCTGAGTTCATGCAAAACCATTTAATAAATTAAATGAAAGAATAATAGACTGCAAACAGTCTACGTCCAGAACTCGAATAAAATGTTGGATTAAAAATTCCAGGATGGTTTCTGTGTGATACTATTATATTATAGCCCGGATCTTGGTGTGTCTGAAAGGAATCTTATTAACTCTGAGCACACCATCAGCTCCTGGGGCCACAAAAGTCGGCACCCTCCCAGTTTGAGCAACAGTTGACCATTGTTTCTAATATTTGAGCCTAGGTTTTCTAAGATTGTCCAATGCAGTGGCTTGGTGCTATCACAATGAGTAATACCGGGTCATTGTATAAATTGCATCATTAAATTACCTGCAGAACATCGCTGCTAAAATTTGATCGTTTTATAAAAAGAAGTGAAGAAAACATCTATTAATATAAATCTCACCTGTCTGTTTAAATGTATGTATGTATGTATGTATGTATGTATGTATGTATGCCTAAAATTTTCGACATAAGCAACGGATTTTCACGAGATTGGCATCGTTTTGAAGCTCGACCCTTCGGACGACAAATATCGAAAAATCGTCTAAACGCATTAATTCCTTCACCCTCAACTGGGCACTTTTCTACAAGAAGGTGCCGCTTATTTCGCCGCTATTTTTTAAAGTCATCCCCTTTTTTTAATTGACTAGCCTTGATCTTTGTTACTTCCGATTTGGCGACGGTCGCAACGGCAAAGACATCACTTTTTTTTTCACATTCTTTTCCTCCTTCACGGTACGAGTTCGAAGCTGTCTGCGTACTCCCACTTTTTTTTTCTTTTTGCTGAACACACACTTCCAAACATCCAGACTCGTTTAGTTCTATAAAAATATAAGTAGTTTAAGTAAGAGTTTATTTTTATATTGTGAAAAACAATTCAAGCTGGCAGCCAAACACATAACCTTTTTGTTTAAAGAAATCTTAGTAATTGCTGTCTCTCCGTCATGGCAATAATTAAAAGAAATAAAGAGAGACTGTCCACCAAAAAAAGGAGAAAAACAAGAATACACAGCAAAAAGAGAAAAAAAGAGCAAGAGTCACTTGTTGTCAAGTTCACTGCGTTAACCATCAAGTCTCAACTTCTGAATTTAACCCTATGACGCACACAGCAGCTCGATGTGTCATAAGCAAAGTTAGGCACAAGGTCAGCTTTTAATGTGAGAAAATACAGCTCTGCAGAAAGGGGCACCTATCTGTAACATCTGTATTGTCTGTATTGTTGCTACAATCACAGACAGAAGCTAATTCTTGTGACTCGAGGTTTGAAATCTATTTTATCCTTGGCTTGTCCAATCACAAGCTAGTTCTCAATCACGTTGGGGTCACTAAAGCATAGATGAGAGACAACAAAATGGAGTTTCATTCTATATTAATAAACAACTTTATTTGTCATCTTCGTTAGTAGAGTATGCAAGAGAGAAACGGGTTAGTAGGTGAAAGTGTTCTTGTGTAAAGATAGATTTAATATCATGCCGACTGGTTGAAGGGGAGAATAGTTCAGTGTTCATGCACGCATGTGTTTTTATAGTAGTTGTGAAAAGAGTTCCTGATGTATAGACGAAGATTAGATATTAGTCAGGCCTGTTGAAGGAGAAAAAAATAAGGAAAGAAATTCAGTGTGTTTACATCGTGGAAGCATGCATCTAATAGTAGGGATGGGTGTGTGTGTGTGTGTGTCGGTAGATCGACGAGAGCAGTTCTTTAGCATGATAAAGAATGTTCGTTTTGGTACCGCACGTGGAAACAAATGGGAGTTAGAAGGTCGCCATTTTAGCTTGTTGTACTCAACTTGAGAGCCAAAACTCCAGGCTAATGTGTGCTGCCAGCTGAAGCCAGGAGGAAAGAGGAAAGAGACAGACGGTTCTGACTTCATCTTTTATGTACTCGGTCACGTGATTGAAAGCTAGCTTGTGATTGGACAAGCCAGGGAGAAGATAGATTTTAAATCTGGAGTCGCGAGAATTGGCTTCTGTCTGTGATTGTAGCAAGTTTCATCTGCTACATATCCTTGTGTTACATCTGAGTTTGACAAAAACTGCCCAGGCAATTGATAAAATGGCTAAAACGTTAGAATAACAACAATCAATTATATATTATTTTATTTTTGTTTATTTTTATTTATTTTTTTAATCCTCTGAGACGAGGCTTACTTTAAGCATTTGAGTCTGAAGAGAGCAGTTTCAATCCTACCCAAATCAGGCCGGTTGATTAGTTGGCCAAAACGTGATGAGTAAACAACAACTATGGAAGGTAGTAATTACTGGGGATACATTTACAAAACTCAGAATTCCTATTCAGTTGCAGTTAACCACCTGAAGAAGGCCAGAGGATAAGTTGGTTGAAACATGGCGAAACAACAACTATGAAGATGAGGATAGCAGTCCACAAAAAAAAAAAAAAATGAATACTTAAACAACAGCCAAGTTGAGAAAAAGATATCATAAAACAAAAAAGAAAGTAAAGTGGTTGACTATAGTTGAGGGCGACTCGAAGGCTCCCTTTTCATAACTACGACATTGATTTGTAGGAGAGGGCTCCACACCTTTACCATTATTACTCCACTTATCCTTGATCATCAGCTTATAATGCTGAATTTTTTGCATGGAGGTATCAAGTATCAATTTTTGTGTCTTTGGCATGATTTGACTGAGGATTGAACTCCATTCTCTTAGTTCATTAGCAAACACCCTAATCGTTATGATAAATACGCCAGGGTGGAATGATAAAATTGTCGCACTAGAAAAAACGACATGATCCCATTTCTGTTTGAGGAAAACCGGTTTTCTTTTTTCGCTGCAGACCATCTACTAGTGTTATGTAGTAGGTCGAACACAAGAAAGTATCGATCTATCTATCTATCTATCTATCTATCTATCTATCTAACTGGAGAGATGGATGGGAGATAAATGTGAAGAATGTCGAAAGACTGTCAAAATATGGTAAATCATATTGTAGACAAGTTTACTGGAAGAGCTGGTCAGCTGATCGGATCTACGTGTATGTTATGCAGGTCAAGTTAGTTGGAAATCTTTGAGAGTTGGAATTTGGACATAAACAAGAGCGGACGGTTTAACAGGTCGTCTCCCCCTTCATTGGGGAGGGAGCCGGCGTGTGTGAAAATAGAGACCTAGAAGTAAACCATGCAAGCAAAGATATTCACTTTCCGTTCTTCTGCAATCGACACCTGGAAAGTGAATAAAAACTATATAAAACCAACCAGCGTTCTTGGAAGTGAATGAATATTCATCCAAACAGGTTCCAGCCTCCCCTCCAAGAAGATGAATTCCAGGTGAACAAGATCAACGACGCATGAAGATACGTCCAAAATACATGTATCACACACACACACACACACACACACACACACACACACACACACACACACACACACACACACACACACACACACACACACACACCTGCATATGAACAATTAGATATGAATATATCATAAATAGACAGCAACAACATACTTCTAGGGTTCAAACAGTGACGAATCACCAACAATAGACATTTAGTGACACGTATACATATCAAGATGAACCCTTCGTTTCAAGTACGCATATCAACATTTAGATAATTATACAACATACACTGTTTTGGTGCCTTTTTGGTACACCATTATATAACACTAGCTGGACAGTTGTGTACAAATCCCAAGGGCAATAGGAGCCTTCTATCATGTCTGAAAGTGACATAATGTTCAACGAGCAAGATCGATGCGCCACTGTACAACTCATGCTCGCAACCAATCCAAGTTATGACAACAGGACCATTGCCAACACCCTCAAAATGCAAATTTGGATGGTTCAACGCTTGAAGGCATCATCATCATCATCATCATTCTCTATCTTTCATGACTTTAGGAAGATCTTCAAGTTGTAAGCCAGTGTCTTCTTTCAATAATTTTGTGTACGTCTTGACAGGTCTTCTTACTCTAGGGGTTCCATGTTTAGGATCCCACAGTACTACATCACTGACGACCTCATCTTTTCTTCTGTAGCAATGTCTGGCATATCGTGTCATTCTTTCTCTTATTATTGAAGAGATCCTGGGAAAGCGTCCACACAGATGACTAATAATCAGGTGTGTTTTCCAGTTTAAGTTTAACACTGCCCGGAGCATACTATTGTAAGTTCCATCTAATTTAACTTTCCAAGTTTTTTTAGAGTCTATGCTGGTGAACCATAAAGCACCACTGTCTCCACTATGGCTTTAAAAGAGTTTTTCTTGGTCTGTTTCGAGAGGGAAATTTGATCAATTTGTAAAACTTTGTATAACTTTCAGCCGATTCACACTGACCATTAAGATGCATTAAAGTGTTGGAAAGTGCATGGAAACAGATAAAAACATGCAAGTTGAATAAAAGAGATGAAGGGCAATGTAAAATATTTAAAAGGTATTTTCAAACAAAACAAAAATCCAATTATAAAAATAGTAAAGAATTCAGAATTTGGCTTTTGTAAACACAACATTGCCTGATGGTGTCTCTAATTATTTATAACTAGTCGTCTTATCAACAAACCTACGGCTTATTTTATACGCCAGACCCTTCTGCTTGTGCAGTGATAAAACTTCTAAAATGCACTTGTGATGTTAGGCTGTATCAGAGTGTTAACTTTGGTAAAAGTCGGACTGTTTCTTTTTTAATCGTATTTTATTTTATTATCGATTTTCTATACTTATTGGAGGCATTCCGATAGAAAACCTATCTGAGGACACTCCCAGACACAGACACATAAAGTACATTTGTGTGAAATTAAAAAAAAAAATTGCCCAGCCGTTTCGGAATACATAGGGAATGAACGAACGAACACACACACACACACACACACAAAGTAATTAGAGATGTGTAATAAAAAGTACAAAATTTCCAATTGTAAAAAGCGGTTCGATTTACTTATGAGTTAATAATTTTTTTTTAAATGGTGAAAACAAATTATCGATTATCCCCTCCTCCCACAAAAATTCGATCTAAAATATAACAGGTAACTGTTTTCTTATTAACACTACTTGTCTATTTCTGAATTCAAAACCGGAAACCGTCATCGAGTAGACTGTTTCTCTTTTAATCTTTTTCAAGTGCAATTATTTAGATTTCTTATGCGCTGAGTTTTCCAAGAATAACTTTTCAGATATTTTTTAAAACTCTTCCTTCATGAAGCCAAGGCAAGATTAGACACAAGATCAGGAAAGTGAGATTTGAAAAGTCGGCTCTCTAAAGGAAGAGCACTTCAGCCAAACAAAAATTGCCTGGATAACCTTGTCAGCAATTGTCAGCAGGGGCACCTCAGGTGATTAGAAATAAATTGACCCCCTCTCAAAGGGGAGAAGGTTAAACTTAGGAATGTGGACTTCCTAGAGCTGCACAATATAATATCTCAGACTAACAAAGAACAAGGTTACACCAGCCACAGCATATCCAAGGCTTTGCCTATCCGATTTCGATATAAAAATGGCACCTGGATGGTGGCTATAACTAGGATGATATTGATGTTTTTGAGGTTTCAATTTCTTTTCACAACACACATGCGGTCTTGCCAGTTTCTCTGCCTTGTTTAGACCATTATTATCTGGAACACTCACTTCTACCAAAACTATCATTCTTTCGTCTTTATTTAATCTGACTATGCAAAATTTTCCAAGTAGATATAACATACATAGTCATACTATATGGTATACATGTCGTTTCCCACAGTCCTCTTCGGTAGATGTTCCCAGATATTATGGATATTAGGGTTTTTACAAAAAGTTCAGTGTTGGCATTTACACAAACCTCCAAGACGCATTGTGTAGCAATGCATGTTTGTGTATGTGCGTGTGTTATGTGTGTGTAGTAGGACGTTTAATATGCTCATCTTGTTGTGTCATCAAGACGTGTTGTGTCGTAACGTATGACATTTAATATGCTATTGTTGTTTAATAATTCCCAAGATTTAGTGCTACATTAAATGTTAAAGTTATACAAATGGTCCAGTGTAGGTATTCGCATTAATCATTAAGACGCGTTGTGTAGCAACGCATGTCTGTGTAAGTGTGTGTGTGCGTGTTTGCATGTGTGTATGAGAGAGTATGTGTGTGTGTATAGTATAAAGTTTATATGCTATTGTAGTTTAATAGTTCCCAGAATTAAGTTCTACACTGGATGTTAAAGTTTATACAAATGGTCTAGTCTAAGTATTGACATAAATCATCAAGATGCGTTATGTAGCAACGTATTTATGTGTAAGTGTTTGTGTATGTGTGTGCGTGTAAAAGAGAGAGAGAGAGAGAGAGAGCGCGTGTGTGTGCGCGCGTGCGTGTGTGTGTGTGTGTGTGTGCGCGCGCGCGCGCGCGCGCGCGTGTGTGTGTGTGTGTGTGTGTGTGTGTGTGTGTGTGTGTGATGTTTGATATGCTGTTTAATAGTTCCCAGAATTTAGTGCTACACTGGATGTTAAAGTTTATACAAATGGTCCAGTGCAGGTATTTGCATAAATCATCAAGACGCGTTGTGTAGCAACATGTGTGTGTATGTGTGTGTGTGTGTGTGTGTGTGTGTGTGTGTGTGTGTGTGTGTGTGTGTGTGTAGTATGACGTTTAATATGCTATTGTAGTTTAATAGTTCCCAGGACTTAGTGTTAAGGCTTTTATAAATGGTCCAGTGTAAGTATTTGCATAAACTATCAAGATACGTTGTGAAGCAACGTATGTGTGTATATATGTGTGTGTGAGTATGTAAGTGTGTGTGTGTGTGTGTGTGTGTGTGTGTGTGTGTGTGTGTGTGTGTGTGTGTGTGTGTGTGTGTGTGTAGTATGAAGTTTAATATGCTATTAAACCTTCGAGAACAGCTGTAGGAACATTGCTCAACATATATCAATAGCTAAGTGGATGTCAAATGATTCATATTTATTGTCTATGCAAGGTACCAGCTGTAGGCTCTTATCAAGCCTATATAAGTAAAATGTTGTGTGCATTAGTGTAAATGCCTGCATTTCCCACCTGGTACGTCTATACCACGCTTGACACAACAGCTGCATTATCACGGGCAGACATATATCAACTGATCACTGAAGGATGAACGTTTTTTTTTTTATTATTATTATTTTGATCTTCTGTCTTGATGAGTGGAAATTCTGTAACATTTCTTTGGTTCAAATTTTTCGTTTGATACGCGCTCAAATAAATAGCCATTTGTACTGACGGAAGGCGTTCTCAACCGTCACCACATTTAAAAATTAGTTTCAGTTTTTCTTTTTTTTTTCTTTCAATCTTTTTTTTTTTTTTTGATGCCCCACCCACTCTCCTGCTCTTTATAAATTATTTATTTTTATGTGTAAACCACCTTTATTAGTGCAAATTAAATATACCCAAGTACTCATGACACCAGAGTCGGCTCTTGTTTTAGAATTCCATGCCCTCCATCTGCCCCACCCCCAATCTATGATATGGGTGAGTGAGGGTAGAGGCTACTAGGAAACTACTTATGGCAAATATGCCAATAGCCGAATTTTATTTAATCACCACAAATCATAGAATTATCTGATTTTAATGAAAATTTCAGAATTTATCCAATAAAATATACGATAGCAATGCAAGAAAACCGGAATCCTATATTGGGACAAAATTTTAAATTGCCTCAGTGTAGAAGAATTTCTCCTTCACTGACAGAGCACAGTAAAGATGAAGTGTACTACCATAGCAAATTCTTCTTTAGTTTTTTAGTACTCATATTCTATGATCGATGTTTCTGACAAAGAAGGAAAAATTGCTGTTTTCTGGATCAGAATCTATCGATCTCACATTTATCGTTTGGCAAGTTTCCGACTTTGAAGTAGCATTTTTTTTAGCTCCCCACATTAAAAGGTGATTTCCATAAAAAAATACTACACTCTGTTCCTACTTAAAAAAAGGAGTGTATGTGTAATATTATATATATATATATATATATATATATATATATATATATATATATGTATATATATATATATATATATATATATATATATATATATATATATATATATATATATATATATATATATATATATATATATATATATGAATATTTTGAAAACTTTGCGTGTCAGGAAAATGATAAAATCATTTTTATGTCCTTTTTTGGTGTTGTAAGTCCAATATTTCGTTAAAAATAGCTTCATCAGGGTAGTTAGTCAGTTCGTAATTTTTTGGGTTTTTTTTTTTTCTTCTTCATTTTGTCGTGATAGAGGAAGTAAGTCCTGGAGAAGAAATTTAAAAGTACGAACCGTACATTTTTGACGTGTGCGTTCGCTCCAGTTACGAGCAGGAATATGAAATAAGAAAATAGTTGCACACTATTTGAGGACACTTGTTTTTAATAGAAATATTATTTTCCTGACACCTAAGGTTTTCAAAATATTCAAATTTCTATTCAAGACAAGTGTCTTCAAATAGTGTGCAACTGTTTTCTTATTTCATATTCCTGCTCGAAACTGGAGCGAACGCACACGTCAAAAATTTACAGCTCGTACTTTTAAATTTCTTCTCCAGGACTTACCTCCTCCATAACAACAAAATGAAAAAAAAAAAAAAAAAACCTACGAACTGACTAACTACCCTGATGAAGCTATTTTTAGCGAATTATTGGACCTACAACACCAAAAAAAGGACATAAAAATGATTTTATCATTTTCCTGACACCTAAAGTTTTCAAAATAATCAAATTTCTATTCAAAACAAGTGTCTTCAAATAGTGTGCAACTATTTTCTTATATAATAGAAAAATGTTATTGAAAATTAATGCAAATTTTCAAAAAACATTGTAAATCTGTAAAGAAAGTATACAAAAGGCGTTCAAATAAACTTGAAAGATCTTATTCTGCGGAGTTTCGAAAAATGCAATTCTTCACATCAAAGGAAAGAGGTTTGCAAAATGTATAATAAATTTTGCAGGTTAATGCATTGAAAGGGACCACAAATATGAATTGAATCATAACTGCAAAAAAAAAAAAAAGAAGTTATTAAACAGTTAGTGAAAGTTTATAGGGATCCAAAATGATTATGAAAGCAGGAAACGGGGAAAGGGAGAAAAAGGATATGGTAAAAATTCATAAAATAAGAAGGTAAAATCCAGAACAGGATACTAGCAGGTGGACGACCGATATTTTACCGGTCGTAAAATACACTTAATATATTTTAATTCATGCAAATTTCGTATTTATTATTACAGAGCTAATGCTCTATTGAATATCATATACATGTACTACTGATTTCAGAAGTTTTAAAAAAAAAATACTTGGGTGCTATCAGCTAGAATCGAAGCTAAAACATTTACTGTTCCAGCCACGTTCCCTACCGTTCCAGCTAACCTAACAGATAGATAAAAAAAAGGATTTAAAATCAAACTACTTCTAGCTAATGACTGAATTTGTGCATGCATAAAACTAATAGAAATATGTCGGCAAATTGAAATGAACATTTTCCATTTCCACTTGCCGATATATGTCTTCATGCATTATTCATCCATCCAAGCAAACAGATTTTACTCATTATAAACCGTTCTTGGTTTGTGAGTACTATTTCCTGTTAATTTCGGTGTTATGTGACCAGTAGTTTTAGTGTCTATCGATTAAACACACACATACATTCGTCTACTGTTTTATTTATACAGATGATATAATATGTGGGTATTTATGAAGGTTGATAGAAATGCAAACAAAAAACCAGAATGCTGAAAGAAAGTATGGACAAAAAGAAACAATCGAACACAGCATTTGGATTACGAACTTTCACAAAATCTATTTATTTTTCAAAAAAAAAAACCCTTTTACCTATGAAATCAGTACATACTGCGAAATATTAATAAATACATTCAGGATTGTGTAACATCTTTAACAATTTTGGGAGCGAATCCTCCGCTTCTTAAAAACGAATGCAAAAGTATAGCCGTCAAACGAAGTGAAGAATTCAAGATGGCTGCTCCTCGTTGAGAAAAAAATTGTGTAAAGATTTGTAACACAAATAATAGTATCTTCAATTGTTTGTTTTTGTTTATACTTTCTTTCAGCATTCCGATTTTTCTGCATTGCTATCAACCTTCATAAATACCCACATATTTACCAGCAATGCTTCAATAATACCTCCTTTCTCTTTTTAATAAATTGTATATTTTTTACTAGCACTCAGTAGCTTGAGTAGAAACATATGTCAGGTAGAGAGTTTAGAACAAGTAATTGAAGTTTTAGTCAAGTTTACAATTAAAAAAAAATATATATTTACTTATTTATTTGCAGACTGTTATCCTCATCTTCATATTTGCTGTTGTTGTTCCACCACGTTTCGACCTCTGGCCTTCTTCAGATGGTTAACCATGATGGGATAGGAATGCGGAGTCTCCTGACTGTATCCTCAGTAATTACTGCCTTTCATAGTTGGTGTTTCACCACGTTTTGTCTCTGCGTAGGATTGAAACCGTTATCTTAAGAACAATAGAGATTCAATGCCTCTATCCACTGTGTCATGGGCCCAAATGGCTATCAAGGTTGGATTTTTTGGTCTTATAAATCCAAGTTTTTGTTTTTATCAGGTCTTCTAGGAGATTAAATAAGGGGTTCAGTTCGAAATTCTTTGCAGATTCCTGAGTTCATAGAAAGATTCCCGAGTTCAACAAAAAAGAGGATTTGTTCAAATAACACTCACGCAAATGTTATGAATTAGCAATCTCAAAAATTCAGAAATATAAGTTGAAGACAAAATTTAAGTTTGGATCAAATTAATGCATATGTGCGGTAACATTGTTTTGGGAGGGGGTATTAAACATGTTGTTACTGTTAAAAGCGACCATATATATTTTCGCACAAAATTTCAAATAAAGATATTTAATATATAAATTAAAATGTGTCTTGAATTGTCTTTATGTAAAATCAATATTTTATTTTGACTCGCCAGTTATATATATATATATATATATATATATATATATATATATATATATATATATATATATATATATATATATATGATGAAAATAATGGAAATAGTATTCCGACAAAATAGAGAAAATAAAAAAGGAACAAACCGTATTATGTGTTCACCAACGTTTCGTCTTTATTTCACCCAGAGGAAGTCTCGAAATAAAGACGAAACGTTGGTGAACACATAATACGGTTTGTTCCTTTTTTATTTTATATATATATATATATATATATATATATATATATATATATAAATTGGTCCACATTCAAAACACATGTATTTCGATTTAATTTCTTTCAAAATATAATTTTTCCACCTCGGAAGATTTTTAAAATTAACACCATTTAAAATAATGACAGCAGTTCAGCCTATGGCTGAAAAAAAAATAAATAAATAAATAAAAATAAACAAATAAATAACGGAAAAAAAGTTTTGATATTATTTTCGCTTCCTTTCCTTCTTTTCTTTGGTCGCCTTACAGAGAAAGGTGAGGGGGATAGAAGGTGTAGGAAGATGTTAATTTGCTGTACATAGTGTTACCGTATTGTACTTTATCCGTGGATGAATTGTTTAAGGCATCATTTATAGTAATAATCTGTGAGTTCAAACCTCACATGGAGCATAATTATTTGTACTAATTTTTTTTGCTAAAATGAACTTAAACCTTCCAAATTACTATATTAAGAATATTGTTTAGTTTTGTTCATTTATTTTTTCTGTGTTCTATGTAATTCACGGAAATTAGAACCCCAGGCGATACTGAGTATCCTTGCTCGTAATAAATAAAATTCAGAAGGTTTCGAGAATGCTGCTGAAAGCATCCCCCCTCTCCCATCGTCAACAGGAATCTTGCCAGTGGGGTTGGGAGCGGAGATAGATAGTGCCGTCTTTTACTGACACCAGTTTTAGAATATGCTGGGTTTTTTTTTTTATAACGGGTTTTTATTTTTATCAATTTATTTTAAATATCTTGAATACTTATGATGGCACGACTTCCGATGAATCACTATTCCAAGAAATATTTCTAGCACATCTTTCTCAAATATTTATTCGCTTTACTAATGACTTGACTTTTTACCCATTAAAAACGTGCAAAAGTTATAGACCGTTGATTAGAATGAGTGCTTCATGCCAAATTGATGGCTGAATGTGGTTAAATTTGTGCTCATTTTTGCTTCAAATGTTAATCATTAACTATGCATGAAAAGGATACTATAATACTTAGTTCGCTGTATCTTATCATAACAAAAGTTCATACGAAATTTCAGCCAGATCGACTCAGTAGTTTTCGAAAAAAAAACTTTTAGAGTAATTGTGGCATTGTGGATACTAATCCCTATTAATCCCTAATTTTAAATCGAACGGATACCATAATACTTAGTTCGCTGAATTTTATCATAACAAAGGTTCAGACAACATTTCAGTTAGAGCGGTCCAGTAGTTTCTGAGAAAAGTGGAATGGACAGACAGACAGACAGACAGACTAAGAAAAAATATATATAGATTAAACATCAAAAACTCGTTGTTAGTCTTTCCCTACTCTATCACTATTTCCATGCTCAGCTGAAAAACATTCTCAGCAAGAAAACCCTTTGAAGACCATCTTCCTGATGCGATGCTATAGCTGCATCATCGGCAAACAGCATGTCTCTTATCCGAACTGTCCTGGTCTTTGTCCTGGAGCGGAGTCTGGCAATGTTGAAGAGACCACCATCTGACCTGGAGTGCAAGCAGATACCATCCGTTGTGTTCTTGAAAGCATGCTTCAGGAGTAGGGAGAAGAAGATGCCGAAGAGTGTTGGGGCCAACACACAACCCTGTTTGACACCACTCCTCACCCCGAACTCAGCAGACATGCCACCGTTAAATTGCACAGTGCTCCTCATGCCATCATGAAAGGATCTTATGATGCTGAGGAGTTTTGGTGGGCATCCGATCAGTGGGAGAATTTTGAATAGTCCATCTCTGCTCACGAGATCGAATACCTTGGTCAGGTCTATGAAGGCAACATACAGAGGCTGGTTTTGCTCTCCGCACTTCTCTTGCAGTTGGCGTAGGGAGAAGATCATATCGATTGTTGATCTCTCTGAACGAAAACCGCATTGAGATTCTGGGTAGATTCGGTCGGCAAGAACGTTTAGTCGTAGTAATACTATACGTGCGAATAGCTTGCCAACGAAACTCAACAGTGAGATACCGCGGTAGTTGTTGCAGTCACCACGGTACCCTTTGTGTTTGTAGAGAGTGATGATATTTGCGTCTCTCATTCCCTGAGGCACTGAGCCTTCTCTCCAACACTGTATCAGAAGACTATGGAGGGGCTCAAGCAGGCTAGCCTTTCCACTTTTTAAGACCTCTGCTGGAATATAGTCCTTTCCTGAGGCTTTTCCTGATGGCAGTCTGTCTATTGCCCAGGATAGTTCTTCTATGGAAGGCTCCTCATCGAGCTCATGCATCAGTGGTAGACGATCAATGGCATCCAGGGCGGACTGATGTACCATGTTTTCCCTGGAGTAAAGCTCGGAGTAGTGTTCAACCCATCTGTCTAGCTGTTTAACTTTGTCTAGTATGGGTTCACCGGATTTAGACTTCAGTGAAGCAGTTTTGTTAATTATGGGTCCTGTAGCTCTCCTGATCCCGTTATACATATTTTTTATATTTCCTGTATCAGCTGCATGCTGGATAGACTTGGAGAGCTCCATCCAGTAGTTGTTTGCAGCTTCTCTTACAGCCTTTTGAACTGCCCTTTTGGAAAGCCTCAGTGCAGCCAGCGATGTAGGAGATGGGTTGGCCTTGTATGAGAGCAAGGACAAACGCTTTACCTCAATCAGAGGGTTGAGGGTAGCAGAGTTGGCATCATACCAGTCATTGCGTTTGCTACCTGTCCTCCTCCCAAAGACTTTGAGAGCTGTAGAGTGGATGGCATTTTTCAGTGTTTCCCACTGTTCAGATGCAGTCCGGGTGTTATCTCCTTTGAAGGTGGAGGTTAACATCTCGTTGAATTTCGCATTGCGATCTGAGTATGTGGTCTTGCTAACATCAATACGGGCAACACCCTCCTGTTTAGTGTGGTAGAAATCTTTGGGTTGAAGTTTGACTCTACTGCATATTAGGGAATGATCTGTATCACAATCAGCACTGTGGTAGGCTCTAGACATCAGAAAATGTTTGAGGTACCTTCGTCTAGTAATGATTAGATCGAGCTGGTGCCAACACCCTGATCTGGGATGTCTCCAGGACACTCTGTGATGCGGTCTGACAGCAAAGAATGTGTTGGTAATGCAGAGGTCATGGTAGGCACAGAGTTCTAGAAGGCGCTGACCGTTACCATTGCATTTGCCCACTCCAAAGTTACCAAGGCAGCTCGGCCATGCATCGTTGTCGTCACCCACACGTGCATGTATAATCAGGTCTTCATTTTGTGGAACTGCCTTGATGGTGCTATCCAGCTGTGTGTAGAAGTGCTCCTTGATGTCGTCAGGCGCTGCGAGTGTTGGGGCGTACACACATAATAGATTAATTGTTCCATCTGTGGTGTTCAGTCGTAGTGAGATTAGGCGCTCAGTAGCTGAATCAGAGAGTTGTACGTTCTGAAGCAGTGAGTTTCTGACTGCGAAACCAACACCGTGTTCCCGGACCTCCTCTTCCTGTTTTCCTTGCCAGAAGAAGGTATAGTCCGATTCCTTTAGGCATCCGGTGTCAGCTAAGCGTGTTTCTTGGAGTGCAGCGATGTCTACTTTGAGTCTCGATAGCTCGTTGTTGATGATGGCAGTTTTTCGAATATCGGAGATGTTGCGTATGTCGGTAGATAGGCCAATCGTCATGGTACGAACATTCCAGCACCCTAGCCTGAGTGTTGGGTTCTTTGTGTTTCTTTTGGTTTTGTTTGGTGCAATGGTTACTGGCCACTTGTTGGAATCATCCTATACCCTACGCACCCAGTAAGGTAGGTGGCCAGTGGCGGGATAGCACCTTACTGACTGAGGGCTGCTCAGCTTTGTAGCGGGCGGTAGCTGTCCAATGAAATTAAATAACTTCTCCCACCGTTAGGACCAACCCCTGGCGCCCAGCTGTACGCCAATTGAGCTGTAGGCTTATAACCGGTAACTGTCGCTCCCCTGTTTAGTCCTATACAGATGCATAGCTGAAGTTTTCTCTCCAGGGCGCTGGCCAGGGCAGATCTGTGGAGAGACTGGGTTGCCCAATCGTCAGAATCCCCCTCTCGGTCTTGCTGGTGTTGCCCAGAGGAATGGAAGTACCAGTACGTCCGGCACCAGGTTGACTGCAGTAGCTACCAGAGCAAGGCTGAGTACAACACTTGTCTGCCTGTGGGGCTACACTCCAGATTTTCTGTTAGGGTTTACTCCCTTAGCCTTTATCGAACCAACGAATAACCACAAGGCAGTGGTACTATTTACCCATAGCTGGGGGCCTGTTCATGGGCATCAGGACTTGTCCATACAACGATGGGCCTGGCATTCCGCATGTCTGGGGGCAGACCACCTCCGAGTCTCCTGTAGTTCTGCTTGAGTCCGCAAGGTACTCAATGTACATGTGTCGCCACGGGGAGGCACTACATGGAGCTTTCCTATGGAGAGGCTATGTACTGGCAGGAAAGACTTACGCACTCTGCTTCCTTTTTGCCTAGGCTAGCCAGGGGTAGGGACTGGAAGAGGAAGGTGACAAGCACACAGTACCCCACACTTGACGCATCAATAGGCCATTTGACACCAAATTAGGGTTTAAGAATCCAAAGTATTTTACTAGATCTTTTCATTTTTTTCTTCAGTTAGTTTTAAGAGATCAAAGGGTTTCCTCCTTAGAAGCTAACATTTGATTTCATTATGATTTGTATTCATATCCAAAGGCTCTTTTAAAGATAAACATGGCCTCTTTTATGATTATTATCTGTGTTTAGTTACAGCTTGGTCGTCCAAGAATTGTGTCTAAGTATTTCTTAAAATCTTTCTCATTAGACCACTTGTTCCTAGCACAACCGACATAACGTTTATTTCTTTCAGAGACCATGTTGTCTTTAAATCATTATTGAAGTCTTGATATGATGTTATCTTTTCTTGTTTGGCTCTATTAAGGCCATGGTTATTTGAAACGGTGACATCAATAATGAGCTCAGATGTTTCAGGCGTGTTCCATATCATAATGTCTGGCTTGATGGCCTTGTCTTTTATGTAGCTGCCGACCTTCATGTCTTTGTCCTAGAACATTACCATCTTTCGGTTTGATGTTATCGGCAAGGGTTTATGCTCCAAGATGTTCAACGATGTATTAGACTGTATCTCTCCTCAGATCTTCCAATGGAAGTATTTACATATTTTGTTGGGGCAAGCAGTGTAAAGGCCATCTGCCAATAGGAAATTAGGTAGCTTGGGTGAGTATTATAGTACAAATGACTTAATAGATATCTCACTCCTGATGCTATCCTCTACCTGCATAAAAGTCATATATTCTTAAGCAGAGAGCCTAGGAAGGTGCTGCTCAGATTGGATGCAGAGTTATGCTCCTTATTTTAAGATAGTGTCCATATGAATATAACTCTGATCCAGTGAAAGTATTTTCTAGAATTAATTAAATCATTTTATTGTTCTTATCAACATGCAGCATCCTTAGCCTTTTAGTTTGGAGTAAAGTGTAGTATATGTTCTGATACTAACCTTCATCTTTCCTGTTTAATCAGTGAATGAGAAATTCTAGACTAGGTAGTTCTTGTATTATTTGGATTCTTCGAATTACTTTTCTCAACGTAATAGATGCACTGAGACTAAAGCTGCTTTCAGAACTGCCAGCAACCACTGTAAACCACTGTAAAAGAGTAATAAAAAATGCAAGAGAGCTATATGCTCAGTTCGTTAAATCCAAAGTAGCTGAGCAACCACTAGTTTTGGCAAATAGCAAACAGGATCCTGAACAGAAGCGTGTGCTCTATCCCAACCATCACCAAGAATTTTGCAACTAATTCTACCCTATACGACAAAGGCCATCAACTCCCGTATTTCCTCCCATAACAGACAACACGCTATGCAACATACAAATATCTGTGTGTGAGGTCACCAAGCTAATCAAGAACCTTGATTCCAGTAAAGCAACTGGTCCTGACGGCTTTCCAATTATAATGTTGAAAAAGCTTCAACCAGAACTTGCCCTCACACTTACAAAACTGTTTAAGCGTTGCCTTAAGGAGAAGTGCTCCCAACACCCTGGAAAACCTCATCAATATGCCCTGTATTTAAGGATTCAGGAGAAAAGTCATCTCCCTCTCAGTACAGACCAATAAGTCTCCTGTGTGTCATGAGTAAGTTGCTGGAATCCATATAAAATAAAGAAGTAGTCAACCACCTCAGCAGAAATAACCTTCTTAGTGACATGCAATATAGTTTCCATTCTGCCAGATCTACAGCAGATGTGCTAACGGTTATATCTCATAGGATTAGTGAATCTCTCAACAAAGGCTTCCTTTCTAGGGAAATTGCTCTTGAGATATCAAAGGCCTTCAATAAGGTATGGCATAAAGGCCTACTTCACAAGATTTCCAGCTACAGTAAAACTGGAAATGTTTTCTCAATAATTAAATCATTTCTCTCTGATAAACTCATAAGAGTAGTGGTTGATGGGCAGCAATCAAAGGCCCACAGTATTAATGCTGGAGACCCCCAGGGGTCCATCCTGGGCCCAACTATCTTCCTGATCTACATCAATGATTTCCCAAAACACATACTTAAATCATTCGTTGACATCTATGCTGATGACACGACCATCTATGGCAACTCATTAAAAGCTGTAAATGACAAAGTTCTCTCTGATTCTCTCTCCTCTGATCTTGAGCGTGTGGTACAGTGGAGGAAGAAGTGGCTGGTTACTTTTAATGCATTGAAAACCAAGCTCCTATCTTTACATCATCAATGCTCTGATCCCCATCTGGCATCAATTGAAATGGATGGCTCTTGTCTAGGGGAGACTCCATGTTTTGATAAGCTTCTGGGCTTGACCTTTACTCCTGACCTGAAATGGAACATGTACATCAAGTTTGTTGCCAAGGTCGCTGGAAAAATGGTAGGATCCTTCTACCGCTCCAGAAGATATCTCACTGTTGGTGCAATTCTCTATCTATATAAAAGCCAAGTATGTCCAAGGATGGAGAACTGCTGCCACATCTGGGCAGGAGCTGCTAAAAATAGGCTATCCTGCCTTGATAGAGTACAAAATAGACTTAGTGGCTTAGTGGGGGATGCCCTTTTCCCTTCCCTGCAACCTCTCTCCTACAGAAGAGACGTTGAAAGCCTGTCTTTGTTTTATTGTTACTTCCATGGCAAGGCCTCGTCTGAGCTCGAATCTCTGGTTCCCCCTCGCCAATCTTTCATGAAAGACACCCGCCTAGCTGAAACCTCTGTCAATAATTTTCCTCATTTTTTATCTGTGCCTAAATCAAAACGTAGATTCCATGAACAAAGTTTCTTTCTTAGAAGTGCACACCTGTGGAACTCTCTTCTGTTTGCCTGCTTCCCATCTGACTACAACTTGGACGCCTTCAAGTCAAGCATAAACAAATTTCTGATAAACCGCCTCCTTAAGTAAGACACTTTATCAAATCTCCATTACTAACGATTACTACAATAGTATCCCATTGATTACTGTACATGCAATAATCCTTATCCCTGAGTGGCTTCCGTGCCTTGATAAGTGGTGACTACCATGTAAAAAAAAAATCTGGTCTGTGAGGATTGAATCTTACAAGATTAGATCTGATGACTTCAGAGGCAGATTAAATCTGGAGAATATAGGGAGATGTGGGCAGAACAGGAGATTTTATTGGTTTGGTCACATTAAAATAATAGGTGAAAGTTATTGTGTTAGTAGATGTAAAACAGTTGACAGGGCTAGGCCAAGGCAACAAGGGAGGAAATAATAAGAATGGACTTGAGAGAAAGAGGGACAAAAAAAGACCTATCCAGAGATAGGTTAATTCGAAAGTCAATTTCTAAAAGCTGTCGAATACATGCCAGCATCTAAAACAAACGTTAAACTGATTATGATGACAATGACATTGCAGTGAGTGTGTTCATAAGAGGAGACATTGTTGTGGTTTGGTCACATTGAAAAAAAAAATGAGTGAGAGTTCATGGGTTGATGTAAGAGGGTTAGTTAGCAGAGTCAGTTTGTAGGGGAGGGAATGATAAAATTGATCTGACAGAAAGTGGGATGAATAAGGATGTGGCGAAAGATAGGTTAGTTTTGAAACACAGTTTCTAAAAGCTGCCCAATACATTCAAGCATGTAAAATTGATGTTAAACCAATGATGATGATGATGATGATGATGATGATGATTAGGGCTATGAAAACAGCATATTCTTTTCATTGTTTTGACTCTCGAGTATATATCCAACACAGTTAGGCACAATTAATCAACTGAAAACCACATCACTCTGCATGATCTCATCCCAACTGTGCTATTAAAAAAGTGCTCTGCCGAAGTAGTTCCGGTTCTCTCCAAACTTTATAACAAATGCCTTAATGAATCTTGCTTTCCTGCCTGCTGGAAAACTGCTTCTGTGGTACCAGTTTTCAAGAATTCTGGCGAAAGATCTGACCCAGTAAATTATTGCCCCATTAGCCTCCTCCCACTTTTTGCCAAAATATTTGAGTCCATAATTAACCAAGCTCTAGTCCATCAACTTACAGATGCTAAACCACAACAATATGGAGTTAGGCAAGCCCATTCCACGGCAGACATCCTAACTGTAATCTCTGAGCATATATACCATTCACTTGGCAAAGTAGGGGAGGGTAGAGCGGTAGCTCTAGATATATCTATGGCATGAAGGTCTTCTCAGGAAAATCAAATCATACGATATCACTGGAAGAATACTTAACATAATTAGATCCTTCTTAGATAAGAGAAAAATCCAGGTTGTCCTCGATAGTCGTACATCTAAACAATATGATATAAATATGGGAGTGCCTCAGGGATCTATCCTTGAACCTCTATTATTCCTAATATTCATAAATGACCTCCCTAAGAAAATAGTCTGTGAGATGGGTATATATGCTGATGACACCACACTCTATAACAGACATGACAGGAAAACAAATGAACACATATCTAAAGAAATGGCAGAATCACTAGAGACCAACTTCCAATCTGTAGTGGAATGGGGACAAATATGGATGGTCACATTCAATGATGCCAAGACTAAACTTGTTTCCTTCAATAATTACAAGAAACCTTCTCTACCACCAATAGCAATGGCCAATGACTCTTTATCTGAAAGTGTATCTTTTAAACTCCTTGGCCTAACGTTCATAGGAAACATGAGTTGGAAAAATTACATTGAAAGCATTGCCAGGACCGCTGCGAAAAAGGTAGGTTCTCTCTACCATGCTAGAAAGCTACTAACGCCCAAAAGTATCCTGTACCTCTATAAGGCCACCATTCGCCCATGTATGGATTATTGTTGTCATATTTGGGCTGGTGCATCGGCTACTAGTCTCTCACTTCTAGACAAGGTTCAAAAGAGAGTCGCCAACCTGATAGGTCCTGAACTGTCATCTAAGCTTCAGTCTCATCGATGAAATGTAGCATCTCTCTGCCTGTTGTACAAGTACTTTAACGGTGAATGCTCCGACGAACTGCAAGCACTCGTACCTCCTCGATGTAAATACTCCCGACAAACCCAAGCAGCAAAATCCCACCCTTCACAATTGAGATCCCTAGATGTAAGAGAGCCTTCTACTCCAGTAGTTTCTTCCCCAGAACCGCTAGACTTTGGAATTCCCTTCCAGGTTCCTGCTTCCCCAACTGTACTGACATGCAGAAGTTCAAGTGTAACGTGAACCGACATTTTGCTGCCCAACTCCCCACATAGTACCCCTGTAGATTATGTCATTGATAGTAGCCCCCTACATAAAAGTGGCAATGTGCCTTGTTTAGGGTGAAAATGTGATTAAAAAAAACCCCATAAAACATAAGATATCAATAGACATATACCTGAGAATCAAAACAAGGAAAAGAATATTGTTGTTGTCATAGCCCTAATGATGATGATGTAGAAAGATTGATGCAGAACAGTTGAGGTAGCAGTGTTACTTCGTAGGAGAAGGCCAAGGAAAACATATATGAAAGCGATGTGTGGATTCGTAGATAAAGAGGGATGAGTATAGGCTTGGCCAGAGATAGGTTATTAACCTATCTCTGGCCAAGCCAATACTCATTCCTGAAGGACAATTTTTAAAAGCTGTTCAACACATGACAGCATGCAAAACAGATGTTAAACCGATGATGATTACCATCATCATCATCATCGTCATCATCATCATCATTATGATTAAGTGAGCTTGACTGCTGCATATAGCTCATAAAGATCATGCTTCAGGATTCTCTGGTCTGCATGAAGTTCTCATC
Organism: Euprymna scolopes; assembly: GCF_053919585.1. Lineage (NCBI taxonomy): Eukaryota > Metazoa > Mollusca > Cephalopoda > Sepiida > Sepiolidae > Euprymna > Euprymna scolopes. The sequence continues at coordinate 115,137,344 of NC_136487.1, forward strand.
ATTGATTGTAGCTATTTTTCATTAACCTGCAGAGTTGTAGATGTTTAGCGCCTGCACCAAGAACAGTTAGAAATGGTGCAAGTGCACTGCTGCCACTTTCGCAGCATTGCACTTGCTGTTCTTGTATTTTACATGCCTTTGTTTGTCACGTACGGAGGTAGAGACGATCGGATGATGAATTCTGATGCTGATTTTCCTGGATTTTTGCCAGAGTAGCTCTGGCACGACCATGTTGGCACCGTCCTTACCAAGATTTTATTTTTTATATAAAAAGACCCAAAGACCACTCAAGGATAAATGTTAACTGAGTATCGTGAGACTACTCTGTAATGATTGGTAATGACGATGAGCAGAATTTAATTGAGAGGTCGGCTCAAAAAAATTTATTTACATTGGACTTGAAAACGATTACGATGCGAATCAGTTGCGTGGTACTGTGGTCTGGATGTGGTCTGGATGTGGTCTGGATTGTATGGTTGATGATGATGATGATGATGATGATGATGATGATGATGATGATTGGGTAGAGAGAAAATCTGTATTATGAAAGCGGTTATAAAATGATTTTGCAACAGTAGGTTTCATCCATCATCATTATCAGCATCATCATCAGCATCAGCATCAGCATCAGCATCAGTATCAGCATCGTTAATTTGGGAAAGGTCAGATGAACAGATGTGTTCCCCTTTTTGGTATTTTATTTTCCCACTTCCCATTTTTGTTTTCTTTAGAGAAAGTTGTTGGCTCAACTGGATGGGGACGAACACAAGGCTGGATGGGGGTGGAGGTAGAGGGTTTACTTCTTAGCAAGTATCGTTTTAGATAGAGAGAAGTGGATGGGGTTGGGGGGGGGGAGAATTCTTCATATAAAATGTGACCTGACAACAGATTTCTGTGTCTTTTTTTTTTTTTTGGTGCAAATTCAGAGCTAGGCACATTTTTATTTTTAGGGTGATGATCAACACACTAGTCAAATATGGTAGCAGGTGTTAGGGTGGTAGCTTAGTAATTCGGGTGGCGGGAAGGCGGGTAGAAAGGAAATTGTACCTCTTTCAGCAAGGAAAGGGGAAATGTCTTTTAGTCTGGGGGCTGGAGTTGGCAATGATGAAGCGGATACTGGCACAGACTGAGAACCCAGTCTGCTGAGTTTGAGTATGTCAATTTTATAGCACCCCTTTCATTAGAGATGTTGGCAACCTTCATCTGGTTCTCCCATGATTACCTAATTATATCAGGGAAACCAACGCTGGGTAAACAGAATCATTTGTCAATATATATATATATATATATTTATATATAAATATATATTTATATAAAAACTAAACAGTAACTTGTCTATGGCATCATAGCGTAATGGATTAAGACGCTGGACTGTAATACATAAGGTCCGAGGTTCGAATCCTAACAACAGTCAAGCTATGCTGAAGAGGGGTAGTCCCTCAAAACACGTGTGTACATAGATTACTGTTTTTAAAAATAATAAATAAATAAAAAATACATCCAAAAAAAATGGCAACTTTCTAAAAAAACAAACAAAAAAAACACCGGATCTTCAAGGTGGAGACGTTAACCTTAGTATCGTTTAAAAAATCAACAACAAAAATTATATATATATATATATATATATATATATATATATATATTGAAAAATGATTCTGTTTACATATATATATATATATATATATATATATTTAAACAGTTTATTTTTCTGAAATTTAATTTAAACTTCCTCATATATATATATGTATATATATCTATATGTACACTTTCAATTAATTTAAGAATTCCACTTTTGAATATAAGCGTTGTTGCCTATATATGTAATGGAATTACAAGAGCAGCCTACACTCAGAAAAACTCCTTTAGAGTCGCAAATCTGATAGGCCCTGAACTGGCATCTAAGCTTCAGCCTCTGTCCCATTGACGAAACGTTGCATCCCTCTGCCTTTTCTACAAGTATTTTAATGGTGAATGCTCTGACAAACTGCAAGCACTTGTACCCCCACGACGTAAACACCCTCGGCAAACCCGACAGGCTGCAAAATCCCACCCCCACACTGTAGCGATCGCTAGATGTAAAAGATCTTTCTACTCCAGTAGTTTCTTCCTCAGAACCGCTAGACTTTGGAATTCCATTCCAGGTCCCTGCTTCCCCAACTGTACTGACGTGCAGAAGTTCAAGTGAACCAACATCTTGCTGCCCAAATCCCTACATAATACCCCAGTAGTTGTTGCCCCTGATAGTAGCCCTCTACACCAAAGTGGCAATGTGCCTTGTTTGGGGTGAAAATGTAATAAAAAAATTTTTTTTTAATCCTAAAAAATAAAAGATGTAAAAAACACACTTAACAAACTGTGGTTCTAGAAGAAATACACAATTCAGTAATGAGTGGAAACAAAATAGATTGATCAGGAAAACAAAGACAACAAATAAAGAGAGTAGTTATACGTCAGTCCGACTGCCACGAATGCAAGACTCATGTATAACCGCTGAGACATATTCTCCTAGTTTGTATAGTAAGTGTAAGAGTTCATTATTATCTACAAGGTTGAGCATCACAACACAAATATAAACGCCGTGAGGCTTAGAAAGAAAAAGGTCTAACATCATAATCGGCATGTGCTCGTTTCATAGCCAACACAGTCGGCATCATATGATTGTTAACCTTTCTTATTACTGGTGGCAGAATCCAACAAACCAAATGAGGATAAATAAATACGATCAACACAAACCTAAATCCACACAAAAGAAGAAAAACAATTAAACTAGTAATTACCAAAGCTAAGAAACTCCTGTACAGATGCAGAACACTAGCAGGGAGACCCGACGTTTCAAGAGATTAAATGAGGATGAACGAATGTCCACCACTTTCAATACCTTTATTGCCATCGAAATCGGTGAAATCACCCAATTGTCAATCAAATCGATTTATTGTCTGCTCTAGTAAAGAACCACCCACAGTGCATCGGGAGGAAACTCACATGCTGCCCCACAACAACTTAGTCCACAATACATTATGGTCTGCATTACACCATAGAGAACCTACGGTTGATTTTATGACATTATTTATATATAATGACTTCTATTAAAGTATAAAATGCAAAAGTCAAGTATCATAGTTCATTTGTGCTCTAAACAGAAAAATTCATTTCAAACGTATATAAAATGCAAAAGTCAAGTATCATAGTTCATTTGTGCTCTAAACAGAAAAATTCATTTCAAACGTACCCCTGTCTTATTAATGAACCTACTGTTGATTTTTACGCTTGGTCCTTCTGCTTATGCGCTAATAAAACTTCTTAAATTCACTTATAATGTTAGGCTGTAGAATAGTGTTAACTTTGGTTGAAATCAGGCTGTTCCTTCTTTAATAGAAAATTTTTGATTATCGATTTTCGATACTTATCCAAGGTATTCCGATACAAAAAACTTATCTAAGAACACTCCCAGACACATAAAATACATTTGTGTGAAATTAAAACAAAATCGGCTCAGCCGTTTTGGAGTCTACAAGAATACAAACTCACGTGCGCACGCACATACAGACACACACCGACAAAGTGCTTTTTATATATAAGTAAAGATAGAGATAATCCCAATGTTATGCCATCGATTTCCGAAGCACCTTGATATTTTCTTTTAATTGTTGTGAAAGTAGATACACTGTATTTAACAAGAATTCACGTGCATATTGGAAAGCAATTATAAAATATGCAATTAAGAAATACTGTGAGATTTTTATGTTCTCTTTTTTTGATCAAAGACTTGAATGAAAGATATTTATTTTTATTTTATAAGACGAAAAATTAAAATGCACGTATCTTAAGGTGCGACTAAACGTCAGAAACTACACAAAATACATTATATCATCGCATACTGTGTGACTCTAAACTGATTCCGGTAAAATGAATACTGCAATATCAATTTTCATTGTTTTCATCATTCAGACTCGCAATGTAATTTTTTTGTCAAACTCTGAAATCTGTACGAAATTTGGAAGGTAGATTGGAATCTGCATGTGATTATGCCACGGGTTCTTATGGATAATATTAAGTAAACTTCAGTTCTAAGTGATAACTTTTAGAAGCTGAAGATTCAATCGTGGACAATTCTAAGAATACAATTGCAAATTACATAGTTTATTCGTTTATTCTTTTATTACAATTGGATTCAATTAATAAATTAAATGATGAAACGTTGCAGTTTAAATTTAACTTTAAAAATAATGTAAAAAAAACAATTAAAATGTTACAAAAAACAATTAAAATGTTAAAAAAACAATTAAAATGTTAAAAAAACAATTAAAATGTTAAAAAAAACAATTAAAATGTTAAAAAAAAACAATTAAAATGTTAAAAAAAACAAGTAAAGCATGCATGGTCCCCTGTGAGTGCACAGTGAACGAGGCAAAAAAATATAACTAAGTTTAGCATTGCCCCTCCCCCTCCATTTAGATCTAAAAATCCCCAGGAGATGTCAAATCCTGGTGAAAATGAACAAAGGCGTAGTTTACGGCCTTACCATATGTAAATTTGAGTTCTGTGCCATGCAAGAAAGAAATGACTAAGTTTATCATTCCCCCCCCCCCATTTAGTCCCAAAAGTCTCCAAAGCCTCACCATATTTAAATTTGAGTTCAGCACCATGCAAAACTGCTGCAGAAAATTTTGGACAAATATGGTAAAATAGTCCCAAAAATGGAGTGTTTTTATTAGCCCTAAAAGAGCCCATGGCGCACACCCAAGAGTTATCACAAACAAAATTATATAGAAATCAGTTAGTTACAACTTTTCAGAAAGTTTTATAAAGATCCAGGGCATCAATTTTTTTTAATAAGCACAAAAGTGTCAATTTTAGCCATTTTAACCCAAAATGGGGCAACCAGAGTTTTCCCTGAAAATCCATTCTGTTACTTTTTTACTCATATCATGTTTAATGTTTCTGCAAAATTTCCAAAAATTCCAAAACGTAGTTTTGAGAGAATGTGGACAGACGAACGGACGAACAGACAAGGGTGAATTTACAGGTCCACCCTCCTTTACAATAATAATCTTAGAAAAATTCTGAATTTTTTTTAAAAATGGGGATTAATAATTTGGAGTATTTGGATAATTTGGACTATTGTTCTTCTCTAGACTGTAATCCTCATAACGTTTTGACTTATGTAACGTCTGACCTTCTTCAGGTGTACTTTGACAAACTCTGAAATTTTTCTGTGACATAACAGATAAAGTACCTAATAAAATTCAGTTCTAAGTGAGACTCTTCTGGAGATTGAAGGTTCAGTTTTCAGTGCGGGAGATTACTAAGAATGCAATTGCGAATTACTCAGGATTCCTACCCTGTTATGGCCGACAGAATGAGAGCATGCTAACTTGTGGTTTGAATAAAATGTTTCATTCGAAATTCCATGCAGATTCTCAAGTTTGACTGAAAGATTCTCGAACTAGATAGAACTACACTAATTTTGCCTTTTCTGAAATTTTAGATAAAGATTGATAATGTGGATTATTCGGACTACTATTTTCATCTTTAGTATTATTTACAAAATAAGCAGATTCCCGAGTTAAAGAGAAAGAGTCCGGGATCTGTCAAGAGACACTTAAAGAAAGTCTGAGGTTACATCGGCCGAAATCTTGTGTGAAAAGCACTCAAGATGAGAACAGTAGTCCAAATAATCCAAATAAACCAATCTTATAAAGATCGAAACAAAAAAACGAAAGTAAAAAGACTCCCGGGCAACGTCGGTTAGGGGCAGTTAGTATATATATATATATATATATATATATATATATATATATATATATATATATATAGTAAATCATAATTCTTAGCGAAACATTTCATTAAACTATTCTATTCATTTTGATTAATGTCAAACAAAAATTTTTACATGTCATCATAGACACTAATTGAAAACTACCCACTCCCCTATAATTATTTGGGCCTTTAATTTCCTAAACAGATTATTTTGTCATACACCTATTTCCTTCCCGCGATATATATATATATATATATATATATATATATATATATATATATATATATATATATATATATATATGTATATATATGTATACATATATATGTATATATATACATATATATGTATATATATACATATATATATGTATGTATGTATATATATGTATATATATGTATATATATGTATACATATATATGTATATATATACATATATATGTATATATATGTATATATATGTATAATATATGTATATATATGTGTATATATATGTATATATATATGTATGTATATATATGTATATATATATTTATATATATACATATATATACATAAATATATATATATATATATATATATATATATATATATATATATATATATATATATATATATATATATATATATATATAAGTATTTTCAATTATAACACTATTAAGGAATGAGTGGGTTCTTTTTATTCTATCCCCCACCCGCCCGCCCGTTTTTAATTTGATTAACGTGACACAATTACAACATCCTAAACACTTTTTTTTTTCAATTTGTTTGTTCGTTTATCAAACATTCGTAGACGTACAAATAATTAAAATGCCATTATACATTAAAAAAAAATGTTTCTAAAATATATGAATAGGAAAACGTGAGAATGTGAAAATTTAACAACGCGGAACTCCATTTTTTTTTTTTTAATTATTTGAAAAATGTCAGTGTGTATGTGATGTTTATGGCTTTCATATAGGAAAAAAAAAGGTTAGGAAATTTACATAAAATCTAAAATTGTGTTCTTATATAAAACTTGCTTGAATGCTCGGTGTTGCCCGGGTATTTGGAGGTGTATATTGAGCAAAAAAAAAAAAGAAAAGAAAAAGTGATAGTAAGCAGAAAGGCTCGAACCCGTGAATGTGGATAGAGGTGTTTAAAAAAATCCTAGTAGCGTGGAAAGGGAATCAAAACAACAGTAGGCAGCCAGGGTGAAGATAGGTGTTAAAAAAAAGTGGTAGGAGGCAGGCAGGCTCGAACCCGTGACGCGAAGGCAGAAAAGAAAGAGAAAGAAAATCAGACGTCTTAGCCGATGTCTCCATGACGCGACCGGAAGTCGAAGGCGTTGAAATTAACTCAAGTCAATCCAACGGTGACGATGACTTGCTAAAATGTCTGCGAAAAAATCCCCTCCTTGTATAAAACGGCCAAGTTTAGGGCGAAGGAATCAATGTTTTGGGCCAATTTTTCCATATTTGTCGTCTGAAGGGTGAAGCTTAAAAATGACACCGAACTCATGAAAATCCGTCGCCTCTGTCGAAAGTTTTAGGCAGACATACAAACATACATACGTACATACATTTAGACAGACAGGTGAGATTTATATTATAGATTTACCGAGAAGACAATAGAATGTTCCTGAATCTTTAAACGTATTCTTAAGGGAACTATGAGGATATAACCTTGATTAAAACTTCAGATATATCTTATTTTTATGAAATTTAAATCATATGTACGAAATTTTCTGGGGCAGACAATGGAAATGGTCTTGAATTTCTAAATGCCATCGAACCTAAGGGAGCTATGAAGGCCGAACTGCCTTTACAACTTTAAATACAGTAGAAACCTGGGATACGGTTTTTTTCAGGTTACGATGTGGAATATAATATTTTTCCTGTTCCTGGTTATAGTACTTGCCCCGCCTTACGATGTTATTTATAATTTTATTTGATTATATACATGTGTATTATATACTGTACTGTATTTTGTTAATAATTTTTAATGCCGTATCACGGGTTTCTACTGTATATCTTATTTTGATAAACTTTTGGAGTTAAATTATAGTTCAGTTGGGGTTAACTTGGTGAACCAGAGTTTAGTATTTCAAGACTGTGGAAATTAATAGAAATGGACATAATGTTACATGGCTCAAAAAGAAAGTCTTGGGAGCACATAACATGTGAACATGAGATGGGCTGACACGATAAGATTAAACAGTGATTATCGATCTATTCTGTCCCAACTCCCACCTCACTAATACCATATACCTATAATATAAAGGTAAACCAAACAAAAACAGATAATTGCTGTATCCGGTTATTATGTATTTCTCCTTTTCTGGCAAAATTAAAAAGACATAAGGTAAATCGTCTTGTAGTGAACAATTCATTGGATACAAGAATTAGTCACATAAAGATCCCGTGGGCAGTGACTAATAAAGGCAATTCCATGCTGACATCGTATATTTTGGTTTAGTTTGGTTGTTTTGTTTTACGGCATATCAACCTTTTTCGAGTTATTTAATGCGGAATACATTCATTTTTGTTAAAAGTTTTTATATTTCAAGTTCTTTACATCTTCAAATATTTATTCATAATGTTTGGTTTGATTCTTTTGTTTTACAGGATATGAACCCTTTTCCAGGGTTTTTAATGCTGAATACGTTCATTTTAGTAAAAGTTTTTATATTTCTTTACATCTTCAAATATTTATTCACGGTGTTTGGTTTGGTTGTTTTGTAGAAGAAATTTGTTGTTTTTATTTTTGGCTTTGCAGAACATGACAGAGTTTTCGCAAAAGGAAAGAAAAGAAAACAATAATATCAATGTTTGGTGTATTCTAGGCTTGGAAGCCAGTATCTTAGCACAGCCTGATCTGCTAACAATATACAGTATAGACATCACTAAATATATTCCTGGTGATTATTATATTTTTAATTATATAATAAGTTAGATATGATGATGCCTGTCTAAAAAATAACAAACTAAAGCAATTTGTGTTTGCACTACGTTATAACCTTTCACGCCCATCGAAAAATGAGATCGTCTGATCTTCAAAAATAATTCTATGATAGCCTTGATAAGTTGTTATGTCCATGTAAAAAAATAAAAAATAAAATTAATTTTTGAAATTTATGCATATTATATCAATTTCATCAAAGTAAGGTATACTGGAAATTTTAAAGGAAGTTCGGTCCACATAGCTCCCTTTAGGTTAGTAGGGCACATAGGCATTCAGGATCACTTCCATTGTCTTGCTCAGAAAAGTTTGTACGTATGATTTAAATTTTATAAATATAGGATATGTTTGAAGTTTACCCGCGTTAGTTGAAATATAAGTACCTTAATATTAACTTTATTCGTTTTAAAATGAATTGTTCCAAAATCGAATTCATCGTTTCATTGGCAGAATCAGGTTTAAAAATTTACACTGTGCTTCATTTTTATTTTCATGTAATTTTAATAAAGAAGAAATTGTTACAATAAAAAAAAGGAATTAAGAAAGTGACAGCACTTTTATTTATTTAACTGTAAACTACTTTTACAGAAAGAAGAAAGAGATGAGTTAAAAACATTTACGTTGTTAATATGAATATATTTTTTAATTAACGTTGTTAATATGAATATATTTTTTAAGGAACGTTGTTTATATGAATATATTTTTAAATTAACGTTGTTAATGTGAATATATTTTCAAATTAATTGTTATAATGAATATATTTTTAAATTAACGTTGTTAATATGAATATATTTTTTAATTAACGTTGTTATTATGAATATATTTTTTAAGTAACGTTGTTAATATGAATATATTTTTAAATTAACGTTGTTATAATGAATATATTTTTAAATCAACGTTGTTAATATGAATATATTTTTTAATTAACGTTGTTAATATGAATATATATTTTTAAGTAACGTTGTTAATATGAATATATTTTTAAATTAACGTTGTTAATATGAATATATTTTTAAATTAACGTTGTTAATATGAATATATTTTTAAATTAACGTTGTTAATATGAATATATTTTAAATTAACGTTGTTAATGTGAATATATTTTTTAATTAACGTTGTTATAATGAATATATTTTTAAATTAACGTTGTTAATATGAATATATTTTTAAATTAACGTTGTTAATATGAATATATTTTTAAATTAACGTTGTTAATATGAATATATTTTTAAATTAACGTTGTTAATATGAATATATTTTAAATATATTTTTAAATTAACGTTGTTATAATGAATATATTTTTAAATTAACGTTGTTATAATGAATATATTTTTATATTAACGTTGTTATAATGAATACATTTTTAAATTAACGGTGTTATAATGAATATATTTTTAATTAACGTTGTTATAATGAATATATTTTAAATTAACGTTGTTATAATGAATATATTTTAAATTAACGTTGTTATAATGAATATATTTTTATATTAACGTTGTTATAATGAATATATTTTAAATTAACGTTGTTATAATGAATACATTTTTAAATTAACGTTGTTATAATGAATATATTTTAAATTAACGTTGTCATAATGAATACATTTTTAAATTAACGTTGTTGTAATGAATGTATTTTTATATTAACCTTTACTTCTGATCTAAAATGGAACAAGTACATCAGGTATGTTGTCAAGGACACTGGGAAAATGGCAGGATCCTTCTACTGCTCCAGAAGATATCTCACTACTCATGCAATTCTCTATCTGTATAAAAGCCAAGTACGTCCAAGGATGGAGTCCTGCTGCCACATCTGAGCAGGAGCTGCTAAAAACAGCCTATCCTGCTTTGACAATATACAAAATAGACTTCGTGGTTTAGTGGTGGATGCTCTTTTCTCTTCCCTGCAGCCTCTCTCCCACAGAAGAGACGTTGCGAGCCTGTTTTTGTTTTATCGTTATTTCCATGGCAAGTGCTCGTCTAAGCTCTAATCTCTCGTCCCCCCTCGTCAATCTTTCACGAGAAACACCCGTCTGGCTGAAACTACAGTCAATAATTTTCCCCACTCTTTATCTGTGCCTAAATCCAAACGTAGATTCCATGAACAAAGCTTCTTTCTCAGAAGTGCACGACTGTGGAACTCTCTTCCATTTGCCTGTTTCCCACCTGACTACAACTTGGATGTCTTCAAATCCAACATAAACAAATTCCTGACAAATCGCCCCCTTAAGTAAGACACTCTATCAAATCTCCAATACTAATGATTACTACAATACTATCTCATTGATTACTGTACACGCAATAACCCTTATCCCTGAGTGGCCTCTGGGCCTTGATAAGTGTTGACCCCCATGTAAAAAAAAATATTAACGTTGTTATAATAAATATATTTTATATTAACGTTGTTATAATAATATATTTTCATATTAACGTTGTCATAATATATTTTCATATTAACGCTATTATAATAAATATATTTTCATATTAACGTTGTTACATTAAATATATTTTCATATTAACGTTGTTATAAAGAATATATTTTTATATTAACCTTGTTATAATAAATATATTTTTATATTAGCATTGTTATAATTAATATATTTTCATATTAAAATTGTTATAATAAATATATTTTAATATTAACGTAGTTATTAATAAATATATTTTTATATTAACATTGTTATAATTAATATATTTTCATATTAAAATTGTTATAATAAATATATTTTAATATTAACGTAGTTATAATAAATATATTTTTAACATCAAGGGTATGAGTTCCATTATAGAAATATTGATTTAATTTGAATAAAATAAAATACGCATCAAGTGCGCTTGAAAGCCAAATCACAACGCAATATTAGGAAAATAAATAAATATTTTACTTGCTTGAAATTTATAATTTAAATATCTTTCGGAGACAAACATCATCCTCAGTACGTTGTTTTCTTTGTTTTTCTTCTTCTTTCTTGCCATGTGTTAAAGTCGCAAAAACAAAAGTTTGTCTGTAAAGATCCGAGCATTGTCTCTCAGTGATTGTATTTTGAAATGTTGGAATGTGGCGTTGGTTAAGCAAGTAAAATATTTGTTGACTTTCTTAATATTGCGTTGCGATTTGGCTTTCAAGCGTACTTGATGCGTATTTTATTTATTTAGAATACTTTTTAATTTTATTTTGTTTAAACATTTTTGCATTTATCTTTTATTGCATTTAAATTTTATTGCGTATAATTTTTTGCGTTTAAATATTATTTTGTTTAAATTTTATTGCGTATAATTTTTTGCGTTTAAATATTATTTTGTTTAAATTTTATTGCGTATAATTTTTTGCGTTTAAATATTATTTTGTTTAAATTTTATTGCGTATAATTTTTTGCGTTTAAATATTATTTTGTTTAAATTTTATTGCGTATAATTTTTTGCGTTTAGATATTATTTTGTTTAAATTTTATTGTGTATAATTTTTTGCGTTTAAATATTATTTTGTTTTAATTTTATTGCGTATAATTCTTTTGCGTTTAAATATTATTTTGTTTAAATTTTATTGCGTATAATTTTTTGCGTTTAAATATTATTTTGTTTAAATTTTATTGCGTATAATTTTTTGCGTTTAAATATTATTTTGTTTTAATTTTATTGTGTTTAAATTTTATTGCGTTTAAATTTTTTGTGTTTAACTTTTGTGTTTAAATTTTATTTTGTTTAAATTTTATTTTGTTAAAATTTTATTGCGTTCAATTTTTTGCGTTTAAAGATTATTGCGTTTAAATTTTATTTTTCGTTTAAATTTTATTTTGTTTGAATTTTATTTTGTATAACTTTTATTCTGGTAAAATTTTATTGCGTTTGAATGTCATTTTGTTTAAATCTTATTTTGTTTAAATTTTGTCGTGTTTAAATTTTATTTTGTTTGAATTTTATTGCATTTAAATTTTATTTTGCCTTTAAATTTTATTGCGTTTAAATTTAATTTTGTGCATTTAATTTTATTTTGTTTAAATTTTATTGTGTTTAAATTTTATTGCGTTTAAATTTTATTGCATTTAAATTTTATTGAATTTAAATTTTATTGCGTTTAAATTTTATTGCATTTAAATTTTATTGTGTTTAAATTTTATTGTGTTTAAATTTTATTGTGTTTAAATTTTATTGTGTTTAAATTTTATTGCGTTTAAATTTTATTGCGTTTAAATTTTATTGCGTTTAAATTTTATTGTGTTTAAATTTTATTTTGTTTAAATTTTATTGTGTTAAAATTTTATTGTGTTTAAATTTTATTGCGTTTAAATTTTATTGCGTTTAAATTTTATTGCGTTTAAATGTTATTGCGTTTAAATTTTATGACGTTTAAATTTTATTGTGTTTAAATTTTATTGTATTTAAATTTTATTGTGTTTAAATTTTATTGCGTTTAAATTTTATTGTTTAAATCTTATTGTGTTTAAATTTTATTGTGTTTAAATTTCAGACTTTCAAAGGTAAATGATTATTATTTTCAAAAGTGAAAATATGATTCTGAGAACCACAAAATGTCTGTGGTACCGGTTATCTTGTAAATGATTACAAAGCATCAGTTTGATAATATTGTTGAAAATTTGAAAGGAGAAGGTATTGAAGCAGCTACAAAAATAAACGGCTCCTAAAAAACGACTTTCTCACTTTTGTAAAAATAAATTACCATTTGACAAATGTCCTGTTTTTCTAGCAATCATCCTGTATATTCAGTGTTTAGTAATATTACACATGTGTAATTAAATAAAAAGTCACAAGTGAATTAGTTTTTGTCATTTCTTCTCACGGAACTTTTAGGGATGTTTCGCAGATCCTTAAAGTTCCAAGAAACCTCGGTTGAAAAATGCTAGATAGTAGCGCCTATGTGTTTCTGTTGCATACAGAGGGCAAATGACACCTCAAATCTGAAAGTTAACCCCGAACGAAAGTCATGAAACCATGCGTTTCTAGGCAGATTTTTTCTGTCTCTTGGTTGGTAAGATTTCACGTAGGAAAGATGTGTCAAGAGTACCATCTCCAATAATCCACACAACGTAATTAGGTGTAGCGGAATTGGCTATCTGTTGATGAAGCTATCGTTTAATCATTAGATTACTTGTATGTAAATATTTAAAATAGATTGTAATCTGAAATAGACGTGTAATGTCAGGTGTTAATTAAAAATTACTTTCGAGGTTTATTTTATTTGAATTCCTCATATGTTAGCGGTTGGAAAAAGAAAATCAATAAAAAAAGTTTCGATGTGCATAAAAATTAAATGCGTTCGTGTAATCGTATGCGAATAAGTTTTAAAAGATCCTAGAATTTTTTTGGGGGGAGGGGGTAATAGATTCTGTCTGTCTGTCTGTCTGTCTGTCTGTCTGTCTGTCTGTCTCTCTCTCTCTCTCTCTATCTATCTATCTATCTAGCTAGCTATTTATCTAGCTAGCATACAAAAGTGACTCATCCTTCTGATGTTTTCTATGACAGTTTTCTTTTTAAATAAACCGTTAGTGCTTGTCCATTAAATGTACAGGTGAAATACGCCCGTTCCAAATAAATTAGCAGGAAAACTCTTCGATATATTTATGTATCAGGCAAAAGTGGTTATAATTACACAAAAAATTAGGGGAAATTATCGAGTAGAATTTTAATTAAAAATAAAAATCAGTTAAATCAAATTTTTCCGATTTTCCAGAGATTATAACTTGGTGAAATGACAGACTAACTTATCTCTCCTGTTCGCTTTGTATTTATGCCCTTATCAATAGCAAATCAGAAAAATACGATATTAGGTTGGTGCAAAAACAATATCATTTCTCACATATGTTACTTTAATACATGATTTCTGAAATAATTCATTGTTATAATATAATATAATATATAATAATTCTATGTTATATATCAGTTTTTCGCTCTATCGAATCGTGTTATTCGTTACCGTTCTCAATCTCTTCATTCATTTTTTTTTTTTTTGCAGGTTTTTCAACAACATGAACAAAATTCAAATCCGCACGATTTTTTTTTTTATTCCGGTTCAAATTAGGCCGAAAAGCTGCCGAGACAGCTCGTGATATCAATGATGCGTTTGGCCCAGAAACCACCAATGAATGTGTGGCACAACGGTGGTTCAAGAAATTTTGTAATGGTGACGAAAGCCTTGAAGATGAAGACGGTTGCGACCGGCTGACTGCAGTTGATAACGAACACTTGAAAGCCTTAATTGAAACCGATCCTCACTAAACCACACGAGAAGCTACTGTTGAACTTTTCCAAACATCTCAACAACTTCCTGCACGAAAAAAGCTGAGATGATCGGCCTTCAATTACTTCATCGCTTCCAGAACTCCGGATTTTTATGCTAATGGGATAAATAAGCTTGTTTCTCGTTGGCAAAAATGTGTTGAATCTAATAGTTCTTATTTCGATTAATAAAGTTTATTATGAAAGGGATTATGATCTTTTGAAATTGAACGTCAAAAAACGACATTATTTTTGCACCAACCTAATAAAACAGACATCAGCTTCCGAGTGGTTTTGTATCCACAACAAGCAAGATGCTGTGTGTTGACAACAGGGGATGCAGGGGATTTCTACGTGCATAATATTTCAAGCCATTTGTATTATTTAGATTATTCAAACTACTGTTCTCATTTTGAGTGTTATTCTCACAACGTTTCTATCGATATAACCTCCGACCTTCTTCAGGTAAATCTTGAAACCTTATGTGCATAGCACTCAAAATAAGAACAGTAGTCCGAATGGTTCAAATGATACAAATTATCAATCCTCATCTAAAGATTTCAGAAAATGCATGCCAGTTTTGAGCAACATTGTCGGGTAGTTTTGGAACCTATAATTTAATAGACAGGCAGACGGACAGACAGAAACTGCTGACTTTTGCCTGATACATAAGTATATTAGAAAGTTTTCTTGTTAATTTAGTTTAAACTACCATATTTCACCTGTACTTTTAATGAACAAGCACCAAACGTTTTTATGAATCAACATCAGTTCCACAACAAGCATGAATGACAGGGTTTCTATGCGCATCTGTAAATGGAAACATAACTCTTTAGGCCAAATATTGTGTATACTGTCGAGTAGTTTTGGAGCCTATAAGTTACAATAAGATAACAAACCGACCAAACTGCACTCTTATCTTGCATCTTGAAACGTTGTGCAAATAACGTTCAAGATGAGGACAGTAGTCCGAATCATTCAAATAATACGAATTAATCGAAAACCGAACCGATAATACCTAGCAGGGTATTAGCCCTGGTCGGGCTATGCCGGTTTCCTTCTTCGGAGGAAGTTTACAGAGAATACGAAATTCACAAGGGGTCTGCAGTCGCGGTCACATGTATATCCTACTTATAAAAAGATGACATACAGTTCTTAGCGTTCCCAAATTGTCACCCATTCGGTACTGACCAGGCTCTATGGTGCTTAACTTTGGTGATCTAACAAGAACCCGTGTTTCAATGCAAGTATGCTACATATCAATCCTCATCTAAAAATTTCAGAAACTTCATGCCAAATTTTGTGCAATACTGTCGAGTAGTTTTGGAGCCTATAAGTTACTAGACAAGCAGACAGGCAAAAACTGCTCGCTTATATATCATAAACGTTCTAAATATACAAAGAACGTCTATCACTGAAGCTCGACATTCACCAGATTTCTCGTCATATGTAATCAACTGACAGATCAGTAAGCTTTCACCCAGCGAAGTAAAGAATCTGGCCCAGTTTCGAGAAATGATTAAAGACACTCCCATTTCTGCCGGCGAAGTTAAAGTTGGCGAGTTTGTTTTTAATACTACGACGGTGACGATCCCCGTAGAATGAAGTTCCGAGTGGGGCGGCCCAGTTAGTGGTGCATGATGAATTAGAATCTGACGCAGCAGCAGCAGCAGCAGCAGCAGCCGCACTGGACACATTTATCAGCACCATCAAAGGCAACCTTATAGAAATGTTGAAAGTTCTCTTCTCAAGCGAGAGAAAACGCAAACAAAAACAAAGAAAGCTTTCCAATTTGAATCTGATGCATGTTGATAGGACACCAATAGGATTTTCGTTGTTTGCAGTAATGACGAATATATAGAGGATTGGTATCATAGGTAATTAATGCGAGTTGTTGTCGTCATCATCGTTATCATCATCAGCAGCAGCAGCAGTACCATCATTTTTTATGGAAGTCACTTCAGACAAGGCATGAAGCCACTTCATGTAAAGAGTTAAAAAAAAGAGGCCACTTGAAGGTCAAAAACTAGCCAACAAGCCAAGTATTAGATGGACTCAGAAAATCGCAATTCTTCCCCCTTTATCAGAAACATCGCTCTTTGAATGTGAGGACTAAAGGACAAAATAAGAGAAGCGATAGTTATAAGGTTGTCGAAAGTGAATCTAAGGTCCACTTTCTACTCTTTTCCGCATCATCATCATCATCATCATCATCATCATCATCATCATCATCATCATCGCCGTCGTCATCATCATCATCATCATCATCATCGCCGTCATCACCATCATCATCATCATCATCATCATCATCATCATCATTTTTTAATGGACATCGGTCATTTTTTTATCCTTCTTTCTCTCAAATACATTCTTACCATTTGCTCGTTATGCTAACTGAAATATCCACCCCAGGATGGGTTGGTGTTTATTTCCATCTCACGACAGGCAGATGTGACACAAGGTTGAGGATTAAAAAGTCAGGGTACAAGACGCATTGTCGTTCTTGTTGTTATCATCATGGTCGTTATCATCGTCATCATCAGCGCCAATTTAATGTCCATTTTATAAATTAGCCTACCTCCAACCAGGTCTTTACTCAGCCCTCTTTCTCCCAGGCCCATTTTTATTTTTACTTCTTTCCATGTTTTCTTTTATTTTCCTCTGTGAACAGAACCTACTATATAAATTGTTATACACCTATTAGCACAAGAACTCTCATCCGTTCTTTCAGCATGACCATACCATCAAAGTCTCCTTATACCCTACAGAGTTAATCTTTCTCTGAGGTGGTCAGATTTAGCTCTGTCTTTAAGACTCATGTCACACATCCATTGTATCATTCTCCAGTCATATCTCTCCATGCAACACATATCTTCAATCCTGACTGGTAAAGTTTCTCTTTCATACATTATCACTAGTGTTGGGACGATTAATTGGAATCGGAATTGGGAATTGAAAAAAAATAGGAACTTTTAGGGGTATCGAGATTGGAATCGGGAAAAAAATATTGTACCTACTTCCTGATGCCAAAAACGATTCTTTTAATTGTATTTTTTTTATTTAATTTTGTTTAAAGCAAAATCTTTCACTGCTGGTAGTAATGATAAAATAATAAATATTTATTGATTTAAAACTAATAGTAACATTAAAATCTTTAGATCATCTTTTGCAAGTGTATTTTTACGCTTGAAAAATATCTGCACAAAAACACTTTTTTTTATAATAATTGGGGAAAAATACTTTATAGTTAAAGATTTAAAGATTTATAAAGAATCCAAATCGGAATCGGTAATTGTATCAGAATCGGGAATTTAATAAGGAATTGGTAATTGTATCGGAACCAGGAAAAATATTGGAATCTTCCCATAACTAATTATCACACTGCTTACACATATCTGATAAACTTTCTCTTGGTTGATATTGGTAATGCTCTGATAGTTAGTAACGATAGAAAATACTTAACTTACTCCATCCTCTTCTAAGTGTAGCAATCACGTTAGCACTTGATCTTATGATATCATTATGGTAAGAAAGCTTCTCTGCAATTTAAATGGATTCTCGGGTTTGTATTACTGTACACATAGATTCGAAAAAGTTGTCAAAAAACAAATATATAACAAATAAATGTTATCAAAGGCAAGATAAGTTACTTTTCTACCTAACTGGATATATTTTTTGTGTTTTTATTCAATGTAACATGTTTATTCAGCTCGAACACCATACAGTGTTTACCGATGTATTGGCACATTCAAGATGGCGTCTTATTCTCTCTTTAACACGGTAAGTGTGGGAAAAGATGTTATAAATAAAAAACCGGATAAAATACTGTTAAAAACTCGCTCAATATATGTTACCGTGACATAGGTTGACATATATTCGTCGGGTTTTTAATAGTATTTTGTATAGTTTTTTGTTTATAATACCTTTTTCCAAACTTACGGTGTTAAAGAGGGTGTGAGACGCCATCTTGAATTTTCGAAAACATCGGTAAACACTGTATGTTTTTCGAGCTGAATAAATATGTTACATTGAATAAAAACACAAAAAATATATCCAGTTTGGTAGAAAAGTAACTTATCTTGCCTTTGATAACATTTATTTGTTATATGTTTGTTTTTGACAACTTTTTCGAATCTATGTGTACAGTAATACAAACCCGGATTCTCCATTTATAGCCTACAAAATGTCTGAGCAGCCCCAGTAGGGACGCCTCGGGCGATTAACAATAAATTAACCATTTCTCAAAGGGAGAAGATAATGCTTTGGAGAGTTGACCTCCAAGAACTGCATAGAACCTAACAGAAGCAAGGTCACCAAAATAGCCCAGATTCTTTCAGACTGATTGTTGGTGATATATTCTTAACTGGTATAAAAAACACCAGTTCAGGTCAGGTCGGGTCAAGTTATGTCAGGTCAGATCGATTCCCTGGTTCATGACACATTTAAAATAATTCCAGAGATTAAACCCCAAAATATTTCAAGACATTATTTTATATTATTTAGTCATTATTTATCAAGGTCAAAAGCCACTCAAGGACAAGATTAATGAGATTATCAGTTTTAATGATGAATAATAATATTAGAGGATTGAAAATTATGAAATGAATGGACAAAATTTGATTACTTAAGAAGATAGCTCAAATTTGTGGATATTAGACTTGAAATCGACCATGTTATAGTCAGCTGAGAAACAGTCCGTGGGAAGTTTCTGGAAAGAAACTGTTAATTTCTTTTTAGATAGATGGAGGCAGAAAGTAAATTCTTCACAATGGTTGTAATAAGACAAGTTCTTGCTATGGTATCATGACGGAAAAAAACATATACTACACTGTTTCCCTAAAGGAGGAGATAATGCCTAGGATGAACAAACATATGCTACACTATCCATCCCTGAATGCCTCAGAAGATGATTTCATAAGAACACAAACACTGCTCTCCTCAAAAAAGGAGGAGGTAATACTTGGGGAGATTGTATCATGTCCACAGAACAGATATTATACTACCCCTCACTTTCATATAAAAGAGGAGGTAATGCTTGACAGGATGATCTCATGACAAAAGAATAGATTTGTACCATCCCATTCCCCAAAAGGGGAAAGTTAAGCCTGGGAAATTGGTATTATGATAAACGAACATATACTATATTATCCCCTTCCATGGAAGAGGTAATGCCTGAGAGGATGGCTTTGTGAGTACAGAACAGATGGAACACTACCTCCCTCCCCACTTCCAAAAAATTTAGGAAGTACAGGGTGGAATGATAAAATTGTTGCCCTAGAAAAGACAATATGATTCCATTTCCGTTTTATGAAAACCGGTATTCATTTTTTGTTGCAGACTATCTACTATTTGGCCAGAGCGATAGGAGCCTTCTATCATGTTTGAAAGTGACACAATGGTCAATGAGCATACGACTCATGCTCTGTACTGATCCAAGTTATGACAACAGGACCATTGCCAGCACCCTCAAAATGCATCGCTAAATTGCCACGAATAAAAGGGACATGCCCAAGGTGATGGAAACAAAGATTCTGGCCACGGTTATGGTCTTTGGTATGGTTTCAAGTTAGGTCCAAATCATGCCACCTCATATCTTCGAAGTTGGCTTGAAAGTCAACACCAAAGTGTACCTGGATGTGCTGAAGGACTTGACACCAGCTCACAAGTTCAAAGAGATTCAGGCTTGGCATTAGAAGGAGTGCTACGACTTTATAACTTTCTCTCACTTGTCCCCCTCCTCTCCCACCTTGAACCCGCTGGACTACTTCGTTTGGTTATACGTCGTGAACATCACCAACATGATCTCCCACAACACCAAAGCCAGCCTGATCACCACCATCTGCTGAGTATTTGCCGAGCTCCTGCCGGCGCTTGTGGAAAAGGCATGCTTCCAGTTTCAGACCCGTATTGAGGTGATGATTGAAGCTGAAGGCGGCTTCATTAAACAGATGTCAGCTTTGCTAAATAATCAAGTTCGCTGAATTGATTTTTTCAATAAAAGTTTTAAAATAAAGCTGCAGTGTTGTTTAGGGTGGCAATTTTATCGTTCCACCCTGTAATGTTTGAGGGGATAGTATCTTTTGAATTGAAAGCCATGTTTAATTTCAGAAGAGGTTCCGATAGGTAGCTAATCTGTATAAGTCCTGGAAATGAATAAGAGTTTTCGATGGGTAATTGATCTGTATAAGTCTTGAACTTTAAAATTTTGAAGACGAAAAGCAAAGATCTTTCTCATGTGGACAGGAAAAAATTGGTGCAGGAATTCTAACAGATCCAGTTTTTTTTTTTTATGGAGAGATTCCGGTTTCTATTTAGTTGCTAGCATAACGTGGTTCCATCTGATTGATCAGTTTCTATCGCCAGTATCTATAAATAAAACCTTCCAACTTCCTTCAATCATACCCTCTTATTATATAAAAAAAATATTCCAACCGTATCATGAGCAACATTATGACCTCCAAGTATTTTCTCATAACAGGAGAACAGATACTACACTTCTCTCTCCCCCTAAAATAAAGTAATGCTTGGGAGGATATTACTGTGACAACAGAAGTTATAACAAATAGTACACTGCCTACTCCCCATGAATTGAAAAATAGTAAACCAAACACTAAAATGCAGTACAATAGCAGCACATCTAATATTAGGTTGAGAAGAAAGTTGTCACAGAATTTTTAATTTTGATTTCAAATGATGTATTTTCAAATAACTTTTCATTATAATACCTTTATTTGTATATCATTTTAAATAGTGTTTTTCACCCTATCTAATCGTTTAAATTACAATCGTTTTAAAACAATTATGTCTTCTTTTCAGAATCGTGAACACAAGATGGAAAAAAGCAAATTCGCAGTTTTCTTATTTCAATTCAAACTAGACGGAAAAGCTACTGAAACAGTTCGCGATATCAACAAAGAATTTGGCCCAAAATCCACAATTGAACGCACAGCACAATGGTGGTTTAAGAAATTTCGTGGTGGCGATGAGATTCTTGAAGATAATGAGCATATTGGTTGGTCATCGTATGTTGACAACAATCAATTAAGAGCCTTAATCAGAGTTAATCCATGCACAACTGTTCGAGAACTTGCTTCTGAATTAGATATAATGTATACGACGATTTCCAACCACTTCAGAGAGAGTGGAAAGAAAAAAGAACTTGATAAATAGGTGCCTCACGAATTGAACGACAACCAAAAGGAACGCTGTTATGAAGTGTCATCTTTCCTTCTTTTATGCAACAAGAACAACTCATTTCTCGACCAGTTGTAACTTGCGATGAAAAGTGGGTTCTTTACAACAACTGGTGATGCTCATCTCAGTGGTTAGATGCTGACGAAACTCCACGATACATCCCGAAACCAAAGCTGCACCAAAAGAAGGTCATGCTGACTGTTTGGTGATCTGTGACCGGTCTCATCCATTACATTTTTGTGAATGTAGGCGAATTATCCTCCATGACAATGCCCCGCCACACATTCCTAAACTGACCCTGCAGAAGTTGAACAAATTGGGCTACTCTACTTCATTCGCTAGACACTCCAGACATTTCACCTACCACTTTTTTAAACATCTCGCCAACTTTCTGCATGAGAAATGCTTAAAAAACCTAAGCAATACCAAAAACGCCTTCAACAACTTCATTACCACAAGAACGCACGATTTTTACGTTACTGGCATAAAGACACTTGTTTTGCATTGGCAAGAGTGTGTTGATTCTGATAGTGCTTATTTCTATCAATAAATCTTTGTTTGAACCGAGATATGTTCACCTGAATTTAAAAGTTAAAAATCGCAAGAACTTTCTTGTCAACCTGATAGAACTAATAAGATAGCTTCGGCTCCAAACTTTAATTAGTTATAGATATGGTAGGTGGGAGGTGTGGTTATGTAGGATGAAGAGATTTATATTAGAAAGTATGGTAAGGTGTTTGGAGGAAGTGACGTCACAGCACAACGCCAGGAAGTGACGTGGCAGAGTAGATCTTTTTATTTTGACATGCTTGTAAGACGTGGCAGAGTAGATCTTTTAATTTTGACATGCTTGTAAGAAGAAACGGATGTGCTCCAGGGTTCTTATCCCATTCCTCCACGGAGGTGAAGGCTGTGATATTTCTGTAAGCTAAGAGCAATGCAAAGAAAAATAATAATAACTAGCGGGACCTGTGGACATTCCTCAGCGCCATCTTTCATATGTAATATATTACTGCTAGGCATTCTGTGGACGGTTAGCGATATTACTGTAGCCATTTTATTAAAACTAAAAAATATTTATCTCAGTAATCTGGTTAATGTAGTGTCAAAAAATATCTAGTTACTACGGTTTATCTCCAATATGCTTATAGGAGTCTATGATATATTTCCATTGTATGGCCGCCCAGGGCGAACGAAAACCTCAAGATATGATTATACCCTATTTAGACAGAATAGATACTACTTTTGGATCCTAGCCACAAGATTAAGAAGGTATATTTTAGTTTTACGTGCGGCTCAAAAGCGACATCATTGTTTTTTTATTTATTTTTACATGGCGTTTTTGATCATTGGGAGATCTTATTTATTTTAAAAAAAAAAGGATAGAAGGGGTGATTATTACGAACATTAAATTAACATCTCTATATACTAATTTAATGTGTTATATAGGGGTTTCATTGAGAAAGGATAGTCTTAGAGAGTCTTATTATAAGTGATGCTTTTTCTTAGTGAGAGATGCTTATCTTAGAGAGAGATTCTTAGAAGGAGTGAGGGATGTTGAAAGACTCAGAGAGAGAGATTTTTGTTGTAAGAGACTTAGAGAGATTGTTCATTCCTTAATTGTGTAGAAGAAGAAACTCTTGGAGTGAAGGGATAGTGTTCAGACAGTTCGGACATGATGATGTTGAGACGTGTATGTAAAGACATATAACACAAATATATAATACAATTCCACTTTACCTTTCTGTAAGAATCATAAGACACAAGACGAGCTTTACAAAAAACACTTGATGGTTTATTTCGTCACACGGCCGTGTTTCCATCACCAAGAATTCAAAGTCTCACATTTTTTTCTTGAAGTGACGTCTCGCTTCTAGACGTCTGACTCTCTCTGAGTTTTTTTTCACTGACTGACTAACTCTAAAGTTTTTCTCTATTCCTAGAACTTTCTATTTTCCGTGACGTATACACATGTTAAAACATGTGCCTTCTTTCACGTGTTATGGACATACGTGTCCAAATCTTTTCCTATTTCTCAGTAACCTATTTATCCAATATGTTAAAAACATTATCTTATAAGCTGCATTCTTTCAATTTAAAATTTCATAACAAACTTGAGAGTTCACATTCTTTCCTTGAAATATTTATCTATATTCTAAACAAATGTTTGTTTTACATTTTTAAATTCTCACACGTAATCTATTCCTAAACTAGATTATGAGGTTCGAATTTCGCCTATGCTATTTCATTTTCATTTTAAACTAAATTCTCCATTTTTATACTTACATGAAAAGGGGACAGCCCTTATCATGTAACAAATGTTTGTAGTATGTTATGCCCTTCTATCTTCCTTTTTAATAAATAGGATATCCCGATCGAATAATTTATAATCCGGAAAACACGTACGTACGTTAAAGTTTCCATGGTATTAATATATTGATGATAAAAAAAAACACAGAATTGTATGCCGTTGTAGTTTGTCCAGCTGCAGACACCAACCACTACTACTACTACTACTACTACTACTACTACTACTACTACTACTACTAATACAACTACTACTACTACAGTCGCTATTGATACAAAGAAAGAAATCAGTTTTATACACTGTGATGGTCACAGCGACAATTGCTTCAATAATACAAGACAGCCCAGGTGCACACAACGAATATTTGTTATGAGAAAATACAATAAATGGCTTTTTGTCTTGATAAATATTTTTATATCATCATCATCATCATCATCATGGCTTTTGATTACTCCTGGAGTAATTCTTCCTTTATTTCTTTCCATTTTGTTTTATCCTTGGCTAGGTGGGGCCAAGTAGGACCTAGTTGACTGCTGGGATTTTGGTATTCCTCTTGGTCTCTTCCATTGATTCAGAGGCTCATCCTTTCGCTCTATATGACCAGCTGTTTTCTCTATACCTCGAAAGATGGCCTGTCAAACTATATTTTGCTGTTCTTCTGGTGGCGATGATGACGTGATTTCCTCAAAACTGTTGGCTCTTTTTTTACTTCGGGGTTTTTGTTTCACAAACGGGACGATGGTGACAAGCAATTTATGGTCCCTTTTTATTAATGATTATTTCTCTCTCAGATGACTTAAAATCCCCCTCTTCTTTCCACATGTTAAGAAAAGCTTTCTGGTTCACTTAATTATTTAACAAAATAGCCAGCAGAAAGCGGAAGTCAAACAGAGCAGACAATCTTCAGTGTAAGCTACTCCAGTTTGCTGTCTGATCCAGGTGTTTCTTTTTCTAGCACGTAATCAGAAGTCAAGCATAATGCGTTTCATTTTATATCGTACCACTCTAAACCTTTCTGCTATAGGGTTAGGGTTAGAGTTATGGTTTCTGCTATAGGACATAAAAATATAAAATTGAGTAGGAATAATCTCATATATATATATATATATATATATATATATATATATATATATATATATATACTAGCATGGATACCCAGCGTTGCCAGAGTCGACATGAAGTTCAGTTTGGCCACAGCTGCTATACTAAGAATATTGACCAATTGTTCATTATTATATGTCATCTCCATCCTTACCCCAACAAAAATTTGCAAAATAAGAGAACGAATGAAAACACAAAAATGTAACCCCCCCCCCCGAAAAAAGAAGTACGTGACAAACTCTCCACCAGATAGTTTGGCAGAAGGGATACGAAAAGAAGCTATTTTCCAGATATTGAGCCCCTTTTTATGCCTATATTCCAGTTTAAGCGAATTTCGTTTATGCTACTCCAGTCTAGAAAGATAGTTTTTACGGTCTGTTGCAACGAAAACAAACTGCCAAATAATTCAGTTTCAAAATACCAAAGTAGAATTTGTGTTTACCGAAATACTCGTTTTTATGTTATAAAAGTGATGAGTTATGACTTTTTGTGTTATTAAAAGAAAAGAAATTAGTTACGATGGCAAAAAAATTTGAAGAAAAAAATTGGTAAAGAAAACGTAAATGAAAGTTTTTGTTTGTTTGTTTGTTTTTGTTTAGTTGAATTGGATTGTTTGTTTATTCTAAAATAAAAATCCACTGGACCACAGCGTTAATTGCGAAATCACGGAAATTATTTTATTGAAACTAATTCCAAAAATAATGCTTGAAAGTTTTTAGTTTTAATATCCGCCGAAAAAGGAAAACAAAAACAAAAAGAACAAAGTTCGATCAGTAGAGGAGAAATCCTTCGAGACTGAGGCAATTTTTTATTTTTGTTACTATTCAGAGTACCCTTTTTTTTCAGGAGCTAGATTTTCCACACATTAGAAACTGACCGGGTTATCTGTACTTTCATCTAACAATTTAATAAACAAAAAGATATTGTAAAACTTGAATTTAACGTGAAACTACTATTTAAAAAAATAGCACGGTAACATAAGTGCATAAGCGCCACTTTATTTTAAATATTTATTTTCCAAAGGACTGCTTGAAATCCACAATGAATTAAATTTTAAGTGTTATGTAATTATTTTCTCAGCGTTCGGCTCGGCTTTCACCAGCGCATGACGTCAACAACCGGATAAAGCCGAGCGTTGCCGATGAAATGATAACGATGCTAGGAAAACTAAAGTAAAAATTTAAATGTAGAAACATCAACAGAAAAAACAGAAAAAACAAAAACGTACCGTTCATTTGTATTTGTTATTAAATGTTTGTAGAAAATGTCATTTTTTTTATTTGTCAAATACATAAATTTTAAGCAATTTTTGCAATAAATAATAGCAACTTCGTTAATTTTTATGACTCGCCCCAGTATATTATAAACACCCCAATGGCTTTCAGAATAAACATCCCCCCAACCTCCCTATGTTAAGAACGGCCTTCGAGGTTGGAGGGGGGGGGTAACCGAAAGCCGTTTTTAACATAGGGAGGTTAGGGTGTTTATTACTAAATTATAAATGGCAAAAGGGAAACGATTATCAGAGTTTGAGAGAGGAAGGATCTTTGAGCTTAATAGGGGTGGACTCTCCCATTGATCCATTGCAAACGAAGTGAATCGTAGCAAAACGGTTATCACAAATTTTTTAAGAAATCCAGATCAATATGGGCACAAAAAGAGACCAGGTCGACCAAACAAAATAACCCCATCACTGGATCGCCGTATCAGAAGACGTTTAAAAAAAACTCCAGTATGAGCTCGTCGATTGAAAAGCCAAACAGCAGCAGAATGTAGTCCTAAAACCATCAGAAGGCGTCTGAAAATGAATGGTTTCAATCATTTAAAGTGACTGCAGAAACCACGTCTTCTTGAACAGCACAAAACTAACCGACTTAAATATGCCGCCAAATACCAGACTTGGGATGAAGAGAAGTGGGAAAATGTAATTTTCTCTGATGAGAAAATGTTTAATCTAGATGGTCCAGATGGATTTCAACACTATTGGCATGATAAAAATTTGCCCAAAGAGACTTTTCAACTCGGCATAGTGGAGGAGGGTCTTTAATTATCTGGGGTGCTTTCTCGTCAGCTGGGACCCTAAAGTTGCAAGTAGTGAAAGGCCGGCAAACATCCTTGAAGTACATTTCAATGCTTGGAAATGCTTCTATCAGGACTGAAGGTCCACGTCTGTGTGGAAGAAATTGGATTTTTCAGCAAGACAACGCTGCGATACACACTTCTCGACAAGCACGAGAATACTTTTCTTCAAATAATATAGAATTGTTAGATCATCCAGCATGTTCTCCGGACCTAAATCCCATTGAAAATCTTTAGGGATGGATGGCAAAAGAAGTGTTCAAGGATGGAATCCAGTATGATTCGATAAAGGAACTTTCTGATTCAGTTTTCAGTACATGGGATAAAATTCCTTCGCAACTGATAAAAAACTCAGTCGCAAGCATGCCAAAGAGAATTTTTAAAGTAATTCGTAATAATGGATGCTATACTAAATACTGAGACCCTTTTTAGTAATTTATAATTGCCTTTTGTTAGAAAAATTATCAGTGGTCTTAGCATTTTGACCAGGTGAAAATGTTTGTTTTTTAAAAAATAATTATTAGATCAGGGTAAAGGTTTCGAATGAAGCAGATTTCATTTTTTCCATCATATATATATATATATATATATATATATATATATATATATATATATATATATATATATAAAAATGAAATTCTTGGTTTGTTACAAGTGAATAAAAACATATTTCTACATTACCAATTTATTTGAAATTTTCAGACAACCCATCTT
The DNA here is from genome assembly GCF_053919585.1 of Euprymna scolopes. NCBI lineage: Eukaryota > Metazoa > Mollusca > Cephalopoda > Sepiida > Sepiolidae > Euprymna > Euprymna scolopes. The sequence continues at coordinate 115,165,674 of NC_136487.1, forward strand.
TAGAGTCGAGGGATGTTTTTATGTTATTAAAATAAATTTACCTCGCGAATTATTAAAATATTAAATAAAATAAATATATTTTTTAACCGTTAGTGCGAACCTGCTTTGTTGATAAAACTGAATTTCCGGTTCGATTCATTTCACAGCCACGAATTGACAGAAAAGAAGTAGATTTCATTTTCTTTTTACTCGATAAGTAAAAAAAAAACAAAAAAAAACATAATTCATTTGTTTATCTTCCAAATTTTTTAGTTTACACATTTTTTCTTTATTATATAAGGCCCCCAAAAAAAGTTTCTCGCTTGCTTTTTGAGTTTTTTTTTGTTTTTCGATATAAGATTGGTTGGTAAAAGTACAGTTTTGTTTTTTTTTGGTAAAGAGTGGTCCGCGCTATTTTTTAAATCGTATTTCCAGGTTTAATTAAAGTTTTATTATATGTTTTTATTCAATTGTAAGGTTAAAATACACCCTCCCCTTCCCATGTTAAGAATGGCTTTTTAAATATTAACGTTATTATTACAACACGGATCACTCTCTGCATGAGTACTGTACTTTCACCTAACAATTTAATAAACAAAACATGGTACTTATGCAGAGAAAGTACCATAATAATATAATAATAGAATAATAACGTTATTTAGAAAGCCATTCTTAACATGGGGAGGACGTTTTGTTACTATTCTATACTTTCACCTAACAATTTAATAAACAAAAGATGGTACTTATGTAGAGAAGGTACCGTGCTGAAATAACGCTATTAAGAAAGCCATTCTTAACATGGGAAAGGGAGAGTGTTCTGTAACTATTTTATATTTTCACCTAACAATTTAATAAACAAACGATAGTACTTATGCAGAGAAAGTACCGTGCTGAAATAATACCGTTATTTAGAAAGCTATTCTTAACATGGGGAGGGAGTTTTGCATCTATTCTATACTTTCACCTAACAATTTAATAAACAAAAATAGATAGTACGTATGCATAGAAAATACCGTGCTGAAATAATGTTATTTAGAAAGACATTCTTAACATGGGGATGGTATTTTGTAACTATTCTGTCCTTTCACCTAACAATTTAAAAACAAAACATGATACTTATGCAGAGAAGCTACCCCGCTGAAATAATGACGTTATTATTTAGAAAGCCATTCTTAACATGGGGATAGGGGTGTTTTGTAACTATTCTGGACTTTCACCTAACAATTTAATAAACAAAAGTTAAACTTAAGCAGACAAGGAACAGTACTGAATCATTAACATTATTTAGAAAGCCATTCTTAACATGGGGAGGATGTTTTCTAACTATTTTGTACTTTCGGTACATATATATATATATATATATATATATATATATACTCTGATTCTTGGTCCGATGGTTAGAACTGCCGATTGTCAACACGATGGTTGTAGGTTCGATCCACAGTTGGGAAAAGGTGTATGCCTAGCTGCACTGATGAGTTGTGATACAACGAAACAGTACTGTATGTGGGTGACTATACATATATATATATATATATATATATATATATATATATATATATATATATATATAAATGAGATAAGTACCAGCTTAGAAATCAAGTGAATTTTCCTGTCAGATATTGCATTGAGGTAATACTTTCAGGATTTGTTTCTTCATAGCTGAACATTTTGCCAATTGCATTTCATTTCCTCTGATGATATGAGCCATTATTGAAAATCCATGGATTAAGGAAATAAATATAATTTCTCTGCATATATTCCTTGTTTCAAACAATAAATTCTTAATTTGAATATATTTGAATATATTTTAATCTATAAAATTTAACTTTAATCATTAAAATTATATATATATATATATATATAGTTTTGTTACCGCACAAATAGAAAGGCTCAGACTATAAAATCAACAGTATGTTCTTCGATATGACAGAGGCGTGTACAAAATGAATGTTTCTAATTAAAGCACAGCTGAACCATAGTACTTGACTTTTTCATTTTAAACTTTAATTTAAGCTATTATATAAAAATAATTTTACAAAGTCAACAGTTGGTTCTCTACAGTGCATACAATGTATTGTGGTCTGAGTCACTTCAGGAAGGCACGTAAAGCTTCATCCCGGTGCATCACGATGGAGACTCAACTACAGTAGGCAATTTGATTGCAAAATGGACGATTTCGCCGATTTTGATGTCAATAAAATATGGGAGAGTGAAATATTTGTTGATCATCATTTAATCTTGGGCAACGTCAGATCTCCCTGCCACCAAAAAAAAAAAAAAATGTCCGCACTTGTTATTTTTTTAAAACCACAAATTTAAGCTTAATTGACTGTAACTGTTTAAACAACATATACCTTATTTGATTCACCTTTTATTCTGCTATAATTTTAGCTGTTCATCTTTGACTTTTAATCGAAGTATCCTAGTGTTCACATCAATTTAAAAAATTCAAACTTTAGATCGAGAAAGCAAAAAGAAACTCTGCACAATGGAAAATTGTTATTTAAATGTAACTTTAGAACATTAATGCAACACAAATACAACAGAAACACAATGAACTAGTTAATATTTAGTAGTATCACCTTTCTACAATTTGACAACCTGCAAAGTTTAGGACACTCTCTTACATTAGTCTGCGGCAATACTCTGATAAAAGGGCATCCCACTTCTCTTTAATTTTTGTCCAAAGTTCTTCCAAATTTGAAATTTTATCATTGCGCAGCTGTTGCTTGATGTAATGCCATACGTTTTTGATAGGATTGAGGTTTGGAGATTGTGCAGGCCAATCCAAACACGGAATATCATACCCTTCCAGGAACCTCTTGACATTGCCAGCTGTGTGAATGGGAGCATTATCCTGCATGAAGATGGGATTATCATCCAAATTCTGGCCAAAGTAAGGTAGAAAATGTTCAGTCAACATATTAATGCACTTGGTCAAATTAATTTGACCTTGCAACTGATCTATAGGCCCTGGACCATTAGCACTAATAACGCCCCACACCAAAACTGAACCTCCACCATCTTGCAGCGTTGAAACTGTGTACCTAAGATTAAATTCTTTGTCTTTCCTTCGACAGAAGCACTGCCTACCATCACTGTCTCGCCTACTAAACTTGTTTTTCTAGCTAAAAATCACTTTTGACTAATATGAAGAGTCATGATCTTCATAGCATCTGACAAAGTCCAGATGGTGCTTTCTGGTCTTTACAGAAATCATTGACGTGTGTCTTGCTACACAGCCTCGTAAATTAAATTCTTTCAATCTGTTCTTAACTGTAGAAAGAGAGCACTTTTTAACAAGATTGCAATGTTGTTGGATTTGGGGAGCCATTTAAAATCTGTTTCTGATCTTGATAACATTGTCTTCCCATTAAAAAGTAACTTTAGGACAATCAGATTTAGGGGCATCACAAACACTGCCGGTGATTTGGTGCTTTTGCACAGTCATTTGTATCATTTTCTCATCACATTTCAATCTGCGGCCATTTGGATAAACCAGAAAGGTGGAGATTAATAGGCACTTGACGATCACTATTTTACAATTGGGTAAAAATTGCTATTGCTATTGAGTAAAAATTGTCATTGAATAAAAATTACCATTGGGTAAAAATTGCCGGATCAAAAAATTGTCATTGATTAAAATTTGTCATTAATTAAAAATTGCCATTGCATCCAAATTTCCAGATTAAAAAATTGTCATGAGGTAAAAATTACCTTGGAGTAAATCTTGCCAGGTCAAAAAATTGCCATGGAAAAAAAATTTCTATTGATTAAAAATTGCCATTGAATAAAAATTGCAGCTGAATAAAAATTGCCATTGAATAAAAATTGCCATTGGGTAAAAATTGCAGCTGAATAAAAATTGCTATTGAATAAAAATTGTAGCTGAATAAATATTGCCAGGTCAAAAAATAATCATTGGGTAAATATTGCCATTGAATAAAAATTGCAGCTGAATAAAAATTGCAGCTGAATAAATATGGCCATTGGGTAAAAATTGCAGCTGAATAAAAATTGCCATTGGGTAAAAATTGCAGCTGAATAAAAATTGCCATTGAATAAAAATTGCAGCTGAATAAATATTTCCATTTAATAAAAATTGCAGCTGAATAAATATTGCCATTGAATAAAAATTGCAGCTGAATAAATATGGCCATTGGGTAAAAATTGCAGCTGAATAAAAATTGCCATTGAATAAAAATTGCAGCTGAATAAATATTGCCATTGAATAAAAATTGCAGCTGAATAAAAATTGCAGCTGAATAAATATGGCCATTGGGTAAAAATTGCAGCTGAATAAAAATTGCCATTGGGTAAAAATTGCAGCTGAATAAAAATTGCCATTGAATAAAAATTGCAGCTGAATAAAAATTGCCATTGAATAAAAATTGCAGCTGAATAAATATTGCCATTGAATAAAAATTGCAGCTGAATAAAAATTGTCATTGAATAAAAATTGCAGCTGAATAAATATTGCCATTGAATAAAAATTGCAGCTGAATAAAAATTACCATTGGGTAAAAATTGCAGCTGAATAAAAATTGTCATTGAATAAACATTGCAGCTGAATAAATATTGCCATTTAATAAAAATTGCAGCTGAATAAAAATTGTCATTGAATAAAAATTGCAGCTGAATAAATATTGCCATTTAATAAAAATTGCAGCTGAATAAATATAGCCATTGAATAAAAATTGCAGCTGAATAAAAATTGCCATTGGGTAAAAATTGCAGCTGAATAAAAATTGCCATTGAATAAAAATTGCAGCTGAATAAATATTGCCATTGAATAAAAATTGCAGCTGAATAAATATGGCCATTGGGTAAAAATTGCAGCTGAATAAAAATTGCCATTGAATAAAAATTGCAGCTGAATAAAAATTGCCATTGAATAAAAATTGCAGCTGAATAAATATTGCCATTGAATAAAAATTGCAGCTGAATAAATATGGCCATTGGGTAAAAATTGCAGCTGAATAAAAATTGCCATTGGGTAAAAATTGCAGCTGAATAAAAATTGTCATTGAATAAAAATTGCAGCTGAATAAAAATTACCATTGGGTAAAAATTGCAGCTGAATAAAAATTGCCATTTAATAAAAATTGCAGCTGAATAAAAATTGCAGCTGAATAAATATTGCCATTGAATAAAAATTGCAGCTGAATAAATATGGCCATTGGGTAAAAATTGCAGCTGAATAAAAATTGCCATTGGGTAAAAATTGCAGCTGAATAAAAATTGTCATTGAATAAAAATTGCAGCTGAATAAAAATTACCATTGGGTAAAAATTGCAGCTGAATAAAAATTGCAGCTGAATAAAAATTGCAGCTGAATAAAAATTGCAGCTGAATAAATATTGCCATTGAATAAAAATTGCAGCTGAATAAATATGGCCATTGGGTAAAAATTGCAGCTGAATAAAAATTGCCATTGGGTAAAAATTGCAGCTGAATAAAAATTGTCATTGAATAAAAATTGCAGCTGAATAAATATTGCCAGGTCAAAAAATAATCATTGGATAAAATTGCCATTGAATAAAAATTGCCATTAAGTAAAAAATGCCATTGAATAAAAATTTCCAGGTCAAAAAATTGCCATTGAATAAAAATTGCCATTAAGTAAAAAATGCCATTGAATAAAAATTTCCAGGTCAAAAAATTGCCATTGAGTAAAAAATACTACTGAATAAAAATTGTTATTGGATAAAAAATTTTTCTACAAGTGAGAATTCATTGATGCATCTTTGCTTCTGATGCATGTCCATGACAGGGTCTGTTTTCTTAGAGTGTTACACCATTAATATCTGTAACAGAGAAATGAAAATTTCAGGTCATGATTGCATAAGTTCAGTGATTGAAACAATGCAATTTGCAATCCCCTTTGCTACATTCGAACAGAATAAAAAATAGGAGGCATTACTTTTAGAACGTTCCTTGTATGTAACATAAATAAATCAAGTGTTAGGCTCGCACTGGTGTGATGGTTAAACAGCCTCTTTTTATTTAGATTTACATCTAACAAGGCAAATTGCTGCAGAGGCATAAAGGGTTCAAATTAATTAGGGGCAATGCTTACAAGGACATTCTGAGTAGGGAGTTAAGCAACAAGATTCCAGTTTGCTTAAACTTCTGAATGTTAGTACAGTTGGGGAAGCAGGATATGAGGAGGGAATTACAAAGTTTGGGAGTTTGAAGGAAGAAACTTTCAGATTAGAAGACTCTTTAATATTAGGGAAACATCTACAGTGAAGGGGTGGATTTTGCTGTCGGGTGTATTTACATTAAGGTGTGGCACAAGTGCTATTAGTTTTTTTGGAAAACATTCTGTTAAAGTATTTGTAAAACAAGCGCAGAGATGCAACATTATGGTGATGGGACAGGGGTTTGGGACTTGGTTGACAGTGTGGGACCTATTTGATTGGGAACCATTTTTTGGACTCATCTAACAGAGAAAGACTGATAGTTGATGCACCAGCCCATATGTGGCAATAATATTCCATAAATGGGTGAATGGTGGTTTTGTAGAGATACAGGATACTGTCAGGTGTAAGTATATTACTAGTGTAGTAAAGGGAGCCCAACTTCTTTGCAGCAGCCTTGGCAACGTGTTCAATGTATTTGTTTCAATTCCTGGGTAAGTGAAGGAGTTTTAATGATGAGCTGTCAGCTAAAGTATTATTATGGCAATCAGTGGCTGATCTATTAATTATGTGACGCTGATCTGATCATGAGAACACTAAAAGAATTGAATCATAAGACAGTTTTGAGTGGTCTTTACGATCCAGATGCAATGAACACCAAATAAAGGTGGGGACAGTAATGAATGTTAAACAGCAAAATGTTACACTAATTGCATGATATTACATAAGGTTGCTTCTGACGTGTGTCCATGACAGGGGTTGTTTTCTTAGAGTGCCATACCATCAATATCTGTAACAGAGAAATGAAACTTTTAGGTCATGGTTGCATAAGTTCAGTCATCATAACAATAAAATTTGCAACCCCCGAGTGAGCTCCAATTTAAGGTCCCCACCCCCACCCTTTGCCAATCTTTCACAAAAAAACATGCTTCTAGCCAAAAAACACTATCAATAAATTTCTTCACTCTCTATTTATGCTTAAACCTAAACATGGATTCGATCAAAAAGCTTTTTTCCTAGAACGGCCCGTCTATGGAACTCTGTTCCGCTGGTCTGTTTTCCAGCTGTCTACAATATTGTTGTCTTCAAGTCCAACATAAACATTGAACCGTCCTCGTAAATAATCTGATTATACCAAATTTCCATCACAAACGATTACTACACTATTAGCCCAATGACTACATACATTAACCCTTCTCCTTCAGTGGCCTCCGGGCCTTGATATATGGTAACCCCTTCGGAAAAAAAAAAGACACACTAGGCCAGAGGCAAATAGATCCACTGCCTTGTAGATGCCTTGAGAAAGTCAAAAGCTAAGGGCGTAAACCCTAACAAAAAATCCGTTTTGAAGTCCCGATAATACTGCAACACCTTTCTGGCAACTCCTGCAGCTGCACTGTCTTCGACCACATTGGCTTGCTTTTCTGTCGGACTTTGTCTGCAACACCAAGAACGGGACCCTGGTAACTGGGCAAACCTAGGTCTTTTTATCACCCGCCCAGGCCTGCATCCAGAGAGCCAATTCGTTTCGAACTGTATAACCACAGCAGATGGCTGCAGTGCACCAGACTAGATGCAGAATGTCATTATTTTGCTAGATAGAAGGTTGCCATCAACATAAGGACATAGACGCTCTAATAAATATGTAAATATACGTAGATATATATGAACAGCAATGAGAATAATAGTCCGAAGACAAGCAATGCAACAAATAAGTCCTCATCTAAAAAAAAAAAGAAAAAATTCATGAATACATAAATCATTGGCCATTAATCAGATATATTTAAGATTATACAGTGAAATGAGTGTCAAGCTATGGAATTAGTGATCTAACTTTGTACAGTGGTTCAATTGTGTTTCTCTTCCTTGTGAAGTAGATCTGAAAATATTGCCCTCGTTCAGTTTCTGTTTTATTCAACTCATTAAAGTGAGGAAGACAAACTCGCACCTGCTGTGGAATGTTTACTTTTAATGTCAAGCCAAGTATCAAAGAGTTGAACAAATACAATGGAGGGATTATATTGACTCTTTTCTCCATTGTTCACGAGCTTTTCTTCTTCTTCTTCTTCTTCTTCTTCTTCTTTGTTAGTCTGTTCAGAATAGACATACTACTATTCTTCTTCTTCTTCTTCTTCTTCTTCTTCTTCTTCTTCTTCTTCTTCTTCTTCTTCTTCTCTACGTTTGCCTCCCTGTTTTGTGAGTCTTTCTTTCACTTTTTCATACAAACATAGACTCGCACAAATATATGACTAAATAACTCCTGAATTATTCATTTGGACAGTGAATTATGTAAACATAGTAATTATTTCATTCCTGGGAGAAAAATATAAGTAAATAAAAAAATGTACAAAAAAAAAAAAATAATAATAATAAATAAATAAATAAATAAATAAAAATAATCAATTAAACAAAAAATTACGTTTTATAAAACCTTCTTAAAATTAGGATATTTACAGCCTAAGTAAACAAATAAAAAATATTAATATTCTAGAAGTACCTGAAAGCACCTGCCTTCTAATCTCTTAAATTCCTACTTACTTACCTCCCTATGCGGGCAGAATTAAACAAAAGGTCAGTTTATAGGGAGCTAATTCTGACATGAATTATCTAAACTTCGAGCAACCTATACTCAAAAGTGTAAGTCGCTTAAATTTTAACATTGTACAAAGACACTTTAAAATTTGGACATTTACAGTCAAGATAAATAATCAAGAAATATTATTACTTTAGAAGTACCTGCCTTCTCGACATATTAAATTTTTTTTTAACTCTTTTTCACCCCAAACCAGACATATATACGATCGTATACTTGGGTGTAAGGGGTTACTATTTGTAATTATGTCTATAAATGTCTATGTGGGAAGATGAGCAGCAAAATGTCTGTTTGTGTTTTATTTAAACTTCTGCATGTTAATAGAGTTAGGGAAGCGGGAAACAAGGAAGAAATTACAAAGTAAAGCAGTCCTAGGGAAGAAACTATTAGAGTAGAAAGATTTCCGGCATCTACGGACCTCATCAGAGAAGGGGTGAGATTTTGCTGCTCATCAGGTTAATCGGAAGTATGTAGGTATGTGTGTTGGATGGTTTTTAGAAATTGACTCCCAAACTAACCCATCTCTGACCAGTTCTTTATTTATCCTTCTTTCTCTAAATTCCTTACTTACTACTTTCTCCCATGATTTTCATTGGCCTTCCCTTATCAACTAACCATGATACATCCACTGTTCTACATGTACTAACGCAAGAACTCTGTGGTGCATCCGAAACCCAGCTTCTATCTTTTCACCACCAACGCTCTGATCTCTACTTTATCCCAATTGAAATGAACGGATCTCATCTCAAGGAAGCATCTTGCTTCAACAACCTTCCGGGACTGATCCTCACTCTTGATCTGAAAATGGAAGACTTACATGAAATCTGTTGGCAAAGTCGTTGGAAAAATGGTTACATCATTCTACCGCTCCAGAAGGTATCTCAGTCCAGACGCAATCTTCTACCTGTATAAGAGCTAAATACGATCTAAAACGGACTACTGCTGTCACATTTGGAGAGGGGGCGGGGCGCTCTGCTTAGAACATCCTTTTCTGCCTTGGCAGGGTTGAAAACCGGCTTTGAACCCTAGTAAATGATGTTCTTTTCTTCTCCTTGCAACTTCTTTTTCACAGAAGAGATGGTGCTAGTCTATCTCTGTTCTTTCATTATTTTCACGTCAAATGCTCGACTGAGCTGCAATCTATGGTCATCTCCTTTGCAAAATATTCACAATCAACACTTGTCTAGCTACAACCACTGTCAACAAGTTCCCCCACTCTTTGTGTGTGCCTAAATCTAAATGCAAATTCCATGAACAAAGTTTCTTTCCTAGAGCTGCCTGCCTATGGAACTCTGTACTATGGGCCTGCTTTTCAGCTAACTACAACATGGTCGCCTTCAAGTCCAATGTAAACAAGTTTTTGTTGAGCCATCCCCTTATATAATTATATTCTACTCAATTCCCATCTCTACCGATCGCAACAATACTGTCTCACTGCCTACGTTACACCTGTTAACCCTTATTCCTTTGATAAGTGATGACTCACTTGTAAAATAAAAAGATTCATGACGTTTCTGAAAGTTCGGTTAGAAGAACATCGAAAAGCCGTAGTACGTGGAGAGACTGAAAAGTCAGGCATAGCTGACCATATCTGGAAGAAAAAGGGAAACCATCTATCATTATAGGATGAAGTAAAAATTATAAACAAAGAGGAATGGTGGAGAGTAAGACGACTGAAAGAAGCAGCACATATGCTGGGGAATAACCAACTGCTAAGTAGACGTAGTATAGAATTCAATACGATATGGGAATAACCAACTGCTAAGTAGACGTAGTATAGAATTCAATACGATATGGGAATAACCAACTGCTAAGTAGACGTAGTATAGAATTCAATACGATATGGGAATAACCAACTGCTAAGTAGACGTAGTATAGAATTCAATACGATATGGGAATAACCAACTGCTAAGTAGACGTAGTATAGAATTCAATACGATATGGGAATAACCAACTGCTAAGTAGACGTAGTATAGAATTCAATACGATATGGGAATAACCAACTGCTAAGTAGACGTAGTATAGAATTCAATACGATATGGGAATAACCAACTGCTAAGTAGACGTAGTATAGAATTCAATACGATATGGGAATAACCAACTGCTAAGTAGACGTAGTATAGAATTCAATACGATATGGGAATAACCAACTGCTAAGTAGACATAGTATAGAATTCAATACTATGTGGGAACCAGTAATTATAAACAATAGATAATATATACAAGTAATTAGTGAAAACATTAATATATATATATATATATATATAGACAGATAGATAGAGAGAGAGAGAGAGAGAGAGAGAGAGAGAGAGAGAGAGAGAGGGAGGGAGAGAGAGAGATAAAGATGTTAATATACAGTAATAATTAGTAATAAATAATATAAATAATAAATAATATTTACAACTAGAAATAAAAAATTGGTTTAAGGTTCCTAAAATTCATACTAGAATTATCCACAAGGACCTGTGGCGCAGTGGTTAGAGTACTTGGAAAAATCAATTGCAAAAGAAAAAGTGACTTTCTCCTGAAGTTTGAATGTTCAATCTTCAGTGGGCGACTGACAAAATACAATTGCGAATTACTTAGGACCTCTATCCAGTCATGGCTGCCAGAGCAAGAGCACGCTACTCCTGAGATGTAAATAAAGGTTTCCGCTCGAAATTCCGTCCAAATTCCCGAATTCGACAGAAACATTCCCGCGTTTGACAAGATACACCTGAAGAAGGTCGTAAGTTACATCGACATAAACGTTGTAAAAATGACACTCAAGATGAGAACAGCAGTCTAATGAATCCAAATAATACACAGAATCTTCATGTACTCCTATTCTAACATTAAAATTGTCACAAAAAACATGTGCTGTTAATTCAAACACGATTTTGAACGTTTCTGTACATTTTTATATACACTCCTGTTCAAAAATTTAAGACCACTTTTCTTTAAAAAGAAATCTTTTTTTTTTAAAGATAGATTTTAAACTCCTCCCACTTAAGGTTACTTATACTACAACCTAAAATTCAATGAAAATCACTCCTCCAACTCTAAGGAAGGGTTTTGAACTGTGTAAGGGTATTAATGACTAGGGCTGTGACAACAGAATATTCCTTTCATTCTTTTGACTATATATCCGACACAGTTAGACACACAACCAACCGAGAACCACATCAGTCTATATAAAACCATATAAGATATTAACGGATATATACTCAAGAGTCAAAACAATGAAAAGAATATGCGGTTGTTACAGCCCTATTAAGGACAGGGACTAATTATATTGTATATTGGACTTTTGGTCCATTAAAAACGGGCAAAATTTATAGCCTATTGACTTAGCATGAGTGCTTTATGCCAAAATGACTGTTGAATATAATAAAATTTGTGTTCATTTTTGCATTCAATACTAATGCCTATTAATCCATAACTGTGCATCGAACAGATACCATAATACTTAGTTCACTGTACCTTATCATAACAAACATCCATGCAAAATTTCAGCCAGATCAGCTCAGTAATTTCCCAGAAAAGGTGAAAAAAACAGACAAACAAACAGACTAAGAGAAATATAATATAGCTGAACTTATAAACTATGCTTCTTGCAGATTTTAAAGCTTGCTCCTGTAAGCCATTGTCGCTTATTAGTAAAGAAACAAATTTCAGATCTGTCATAGAAGAGCCCCACCTGAAAAATACTTTCGCCTGGTCACATCTTAAAAAGCAAAAAATATCCAGGTTGTAGTAGCAAAACAGTTTATTTCTTAAGACGATGTGTTTCCTTTATATTTCTGCCTTAACATAAATTCACACATATGAGGTGACTTCAATAAGTTTCCAGACTATTTTTATATGAGCACTATTATTGATAGTACACACATGAAACTATATTCCCCAGCGAAGTAATCTCCTCCGTCTGCAATGCACTTGTTGTACCGTTCCAACAACTTCTGGAAGGCCCCATGGAAGTCCTCTTGTGTTAGCATGTCAATGACCCGTATCACAGCCTCTTTCATCCCCCTAATTGTCTCATAACAAAAGTCACAGTGAGCAAGGTCTGGACTACAGGGAGGACGAGGAACTGTCTTGATGCCTATCTTAGTCTGTGACAAGGACAGAGTTGTGAACTGGTGCATTGTCCTGGTGGAAATGCCACTCACCCGATTTAAAGATTGCTGACCTCTTCTGACGGAATCTCTTCCTGAAATCTGTTAAAACTTCAACATAGTATTCCTTGTTGATTGTCTGTCCAGTGAGAATCTACAACATGTAGATCATGCCTGTACTGTAAAAAGAATTGGGATCATCATACGTTTCTGGGTGAATTTGCTCTGCCTGGCCTTCTTGGGTCTAGGAGAGCCAGTATGCTTCCACTGAGAACTCTGTTTTTTGGTCTCTGAGTCATAGCAGTAGATCCAGCTTTCATTGCAGGTCATCAGAGCATCAAGAACTGTGAGATCTGAATTGATCAGCTCGACCATCTCATAAGATGTATAGAAAGAACCCGACTGAATTTGCAAGAGTGCACAATTTTAAATGTGTGTACAAAAAAAGTTTGGAAACTTATTTAAGCGCCTCGTATTACAATGCATTCCACGCTAATTCTTATTTGCGTCTTGTAAATTAATGAAATTGTATTCATTTGTATTATGGTATCACCATATAGTGTGAATCCAATGATCCTATTGTTGGCATTGGTTTCCCCGATATTTTTCCTAATCAGAATTCTTTCTAGAAAGACACCGGGTACTTACGAGAGAGGCCAAGAAGGAGTGGCCAACATCCTAAGTAAAAGTGATTTTTGTGGAACAAACTGGATTCGAATTTATCACCCAGGTCGTCAGTCTGTGTCATTAACCACTTGACCACCGTCGTCTTTCCCAGATCCCAATGACCTACAAGAACTCATTATCGGCTAGAAAGTCACATGCCGTACTACCGTCACAAATTCTAAAACTCATAACAGAAACACACAATGTAAGTGAAATGCCACAACTATTACACAGCTGTCACCGTTAAAAAGAAATTCTAACCCCTTTCCTTTCATTGAAAAGAAATCAACTCACAGTTTTATATCATTAAACTTTTCAATTTTTATAGCACTGTTTTCGTTCATTCTTACGCGTTATTCCTTTATTTTGCATTAATCCTTTATTTTGCATTAATCCTTTGTTTTGCATTAATCCTTTATTTTGCATTAATCCTTTATTTTGCATTAATCCTTTGTTTTGCAGTAATTATTTTTTTTTATACCCAATCAAGGCATATTTATGTAAGGGTTACGATTTGGGACCATGTCTATGGGGAGCTATGTGAGGAGATGACCAATATGTTTGTTTACAATACATTTAAACTTCTGTATGTTAATACAGTCAGGCAGTAGGAAACAGGGAGAGAATTCCAGAAACTAGCAGTCTAAGGTAAGAAGCTATCAGAGTAGAAGTCTTTCCAGCATCTGGGGATTTCTACAGTGTAGGGGTGAGATTTTGCTGCTTGTCGGGTTTGTTAAAAGTATGTACATTGAGTAGGGTGTACAAATGTGATGAGTTCACATTCCATTAAAAGCCTTGTAAAACAGACATAGGAATGCGACATTGCGGTGATGGGACAGAGGTTGGAGCTCGGTTAATAGTGTGGAACCTATTAGATTTGAGACTCTTTTTTTTGGGGGGGGCCTTGTCTAAGAATGAGAAATGTGGTAAATGTACCAGCCGAAATGCGGCAACATTACTCCGATGCATGGTTGAATGGTGTTTTTGTAGATACAAGACACTCTCAGGTGGCAGTAATTTTCTAGCCAGATATAGAAAATCCATCTCTTTTGTATCCTTTACATATAATTTTTGATTTGATAACCTCAAAAATGAACAAACGATTTTTGCATTTGTTTTTTTTGTTTGTTTGTTTCTTTTTTCAATTCATAATTTTTTTTGCATGCCCAATGTTCAATTTGAACATCTCCATAAAAAGGTCAAGTTTTTTTTGTTTATTTTTTGTAATGGAATTTTCTTCATGATTAATGAGTAGAATGTCTCGGTAGGAGTTATGGTTCATATCAAAGATAACAGTGGCTTTAAAAAAAGTGAGAGAAAAAAGAAAATCAAGATTCGTATCAATGTCCATAACTGTGAACAAGTTTGTATAGATTGTGGTTGAGCTGGCGACCAGAACAAGGTTACTTGTAATTGATCCGATGTAAGAAAAACAGTAATGTAGCAGGTACATTGTTAAAGATGTCAGTTGTATTGAGCCAATCCCAGTGATTTATCATTGCTTATTGATTGTTCCTTAAAATCAGTTATGAAATACCAATACATAAAAATACATGCTTTCAAATGAGATACTACAGAAGCACATCACATATATTTATTGAATGCTAAACATTTTATCTAATACATAAAGAAAAGTCGATCGGATAATAAAAGTTAAGCCAAAAAAGCATTTAAACTGACAAATCAAACTTTGCTTTTGCCTAAACAATTTACATTTAATATATGAGGAAAAATCGGCCAGATCTTAAAAGTTGGACGTAAAAAGCATTTAAACTGTCAAATCAAAATTTGCTTTTGACTAGCCAATTTGCATTTGTTATTACTGCATATATACCAATATAATATCGTTTTCACTCTAATTAACTTTTAAAAAGTACTTAGTCCAGCCCAGATATAATTTGAAACATTTGTAAATGACTATAATAAAAATAAAAATCAGCAAGCAGATAAATCATATTTTAAATTGAAGAATACAATAGGAGTTGTCTACTTTACAACTAACATTAAATTTTATTTTTCTGTATAAGTTTAAAAAATATACTAACAAATAAAATTTTTTAAAACATCTTTACTGTATCCCGGACAATGCCGGGTATGTACAGCTAGTTTTTAATATAATAATATATTTTTTTTTTACATAGGCATCACCACTTATCAAAACCCAGATGCCACTCGAGGATAAGGGTTAAAGTGTGTACAGTAGAAATTGGACAATATAGTAACCGTTAGTAATGGAGATTCGGTAAATTTGTTAACTCATATGGAACGGCTCATCAAAAACTTGTTTACGTTTGACTTGAAGACGACCATATTGTAGTCAGCTGGAAAGCAGAAAAACGGAAGACAATTCCAAAGATGTGCAGTTCTAAGAAAGAAGCTTTGCTCATGGAATCTACGTTTAGGTTTAGGCACAGATAAAGAGTACGAGAAATTAGTGATAGTGTTTTCTGCTAGACGGGTGTTTCTTGTGAAAGTTTGGCGAGGGGGGCACAATAGAAAAGAGCTCAGCCAAGCACTTGCTATGAAAATAATGATAAAGCAGAGACAAACTCGCAACATCTCTTCTGTGAGAAAGAGGTTGCAGGGAAGAGAAAAGGACTTTCCCCACAAGACTACGAAGTCTATTTTGAACTCTATCAAGGCAGGATAAGTCCTTTCTAGCAGCTCCTGCCCAGATGTGGCAACAGTACTCCATCCTTGGATGTACCTGGCTCTTATATAGATAGAGAATTGCATCAGCAGTGAGATATCTACTGGATCGATAGAAGGATCCCACCATTTTTCCAGCAGCCTTGGCAACGGATTTAATGTATGTGTTCCATTTACGATCAGGAGTAAAGGTCAAGCCCAAAAGCTTGTGAAAACATGAAGCCCCCGCCAAGACGAGAGCCATTCATTTCAATTGATGGCAGATGGGGATCAGAACGTTGATGATGTAAAGATAAAAGCTTGGTTTTAGATGCATTAAAAGTAACAAGCCACCTCTTTCCCCATTGTACCACGTGCTCAAGATCAGAGGAGAGAGAATCAGAGAGAACTTGGTCGTTTATGGTCTTAGATGTGTTGTTTATTCATTTCAAAATCTATATAATACACATATGATTTTGCTTGCTTGTTTGTTTACATACTGAATATTTTAAATAGTGGGAGGAAGGATGGATGAAACGAGAAGTGGTTGGAGGAGGGGAATAGGGGAAATAGTGGAAGAATGGAAGTAGAGCGAGTAGTAGTAGTACCAGCAGCTGCGTTGAAAGAGAAGAGTGAAATGATATCGTTTAAAGTAGTTTTGCTTTAGTTTGAGTAATAATTTGATATTTGAACAAGTGTCATAGTCGAAGCTGATGTTTCTAGCATGAGTACTTATGGCTTAACCAACCAATCATAATCTTGTAAAAAGGAAAGACCCAGATGTACTCATTTCCCTCTGAGCAAAATTTTCCTGTTAAATTTAACTTTAATATCTGCTCTTTTTAGGATCTTGACATAATTTATTCACTTTTTTCCTAGATCTTTTCTTATTCAATCCTCCTTGTCGTGGTGATGTTTGACACAATGGTGTTTCTGGCCTTGAGTTCAGGAATACCTTGGAGAATGCTGACATCCGAACAGGAATTTCTATTTTGTTGCCATGATCGGAAATCGAAACCAGAACATTATGCCTTTAATTATTACGTTCTACTAATTTAGTTATTTAGATATTCTCATAAATAGAGTTTACAACATTACCTTACCCAAATAATTAGATCTTCAGCATGACATCATAGATTGATGTACAGTATATTATGTAAAGTATTCTAAAATATGACTTCAAACATAAGCGATAATCTATACAAATAAAAAAGTAAACATATGCACGTCTGTGTGTAAATATTTAACCGATAAACTCTTAATATATGGCCAGTCCAACTCTTTTGGTTTCTATTCCTGCTTCTCAAAACATTCTCCCAGTCCTAAAAATTTTGAAAAAAAACAAACTTTGTCCCTGTAGTCATCTGTTTTTCTCTTATTCACTGGAATACATATTTACTCAGCCGTTCATAAATGTAACGTTGTATGCAGGCATGATTCTGAATACTTTTTTCATTTGTGTCTCCACTTTGATTCTTCTTCAGAACTCGTTTGAATGTGTCCATAATTTTTTCTGTCATTCCGTTCGATCTTGGATGGTAAACTGGTGTTGTCATGTGCTCAATGGCCAATGATTTGCAATATTCCTTAAATTCTTTTCCTGTGAATTGGGTTCCATTATCACTGACTAAACGTTTTGTGATTCAAAAAGGACTCAATTTTTTTAAGTGCATTTATCGTATTTGTTGCTGTATGATGTCTGCGTTTAACAATTTCTGGCCACTTTGTGAAACTGTCCACAATGACCAAGTAATACGATCCATTTATGGGTTCTGCATAATCAATCGAGTTCAAGGACCCTTTGCTACCAGTTGACATCCTCTGCATTGTCTTGCCATATTTTCTATGTCTTGGTCCATCCTTGACCAATAAGTGTAACTTCTCAAATACAATTCGTGAAATCCCTGGATGGCCCTCTTGCATAGGGACATTCATATTGGGGAGACGGCGCTGATGAGGGGGAGAAGACATTTATACATTTTACAGTCTGTGGTTTCTTATTACATATATTGTAGAGAGGAGGGAGGGTGATCAGTTCTTTAACACCGGAGGGGACAGCCATTACTTATTATAGAGAGGGGACATATTACTCAAGATGGGTTATACAAAGTTCATTAATAATGATGATTTCACATTACCTTCAATTTGGTAGAATGATGACACGAAGACGGCAGTTACAAAAATATGAGATGTTCTTTTATTCCATTTGACCGGTCGGCTACATGATTAAGACTTTCTCCTTCGCTTCCAAAGGGAGACCCTCCTCTGATCATGTCAGCGCTGTCTCCTATTTTCGTCTCCAACTCTGTCTGTCCATCTCCCAATATCACTAAAACTAGCAAACTATATTGAGAATTCATTTTCTGCTATGACGTCATGTATGGCTTCAAAACGTGCCACACACACACACACACCTGGAAACTCATGTGGCCTAAACATGCATGGTTCGCACATGTCCAAACCATTTCTGCAGACAAAGAATTCTTACTAACCTGTTTTTCGACCTAACTTATTTTTCAATATGCTTTTAATTTGCTATTGTTCGTTCTTCTCGATGACCTTATTTTAATACAATTTTCATAAAAAAAATTGAACAATTAAAATTCCGTTTACAACAATATATCTAACTATTTTATGTGAAACTGGACAATGCGAATTCCTTTCTGAATCTATTTCCGAACCTTGCTTACAAGGTTCGAATCTCGGTCTATCTAATGTTTTTCTTATTTACAAGAAAAGGGGAACCTTTTCTTTTAACAGCCCATGTGAAATTCAGCCCATGTGAATTATCTTTTGCAGAGTAGTCGGCATTACTACTCTATCTGCATATAGTACTACCTGTTTGCATATTGAAAAAGGTAACACACTATTTCCCTTTTTATTTTTCTTGTTCAACCAGACTTGCTTTTTCATTTTCTAATGAAATTATTCTTCTCCACTGCTTTTTTTTTTTTTTTTTTTTTACATCTTTTAGCATTACTGGAAGTTTTTTTATAGTATTCCATAACAGACCCGACAATTCACTTTCGTCTCTATCACTACTACTACAGTTTCTTTAAGTAGTTCCGCATATTTAGGTATCAGTCTTTTTTTTTTACATAGGAGTCACCACTTATCAAGGCCCAGAGGCCACTTGAGAACAAGAGTTAATGGATGTACAGTAGTCAATGGGATAATATTGTAGTGTATTAGTCGTGGAAATTTGGTAAATTAGATTACTTAAGGGTATGGTTCATCAAGAATTTGTTTACATTGGACTTGAATACGACTAGATTGTAGTCAACTGGAAAGATAAAGAGTAGGCGAAATTATTGACAGTGGTTTCAGCTAGACTTGTGTTTTTCATGAAAGTTTGGCGAGGTGGGGGGGACCACAGATTGGAGCTCAGATGAGCACTTGCCATGAAAATAATGATAAAGAAGAGACAGGCTAGCAACGTCTCTTCTGTGGGAAAGAGGTTGCAAGGAAGAGAAAAGGGCATCCTCCACTATGCTATGAAGTCTATTTTGAACTCTGTTAAGGCAGTATAGGCTATTTTTAGCAGCTTCTGCCCAGATGTGGAAACAGTGTAATAAAGTAAGGGTGTGGGTAGGTTGATCCCACTCCCCCGTTAGGAAGAAAAGCAAAACCACTTGGTATCAAGTTGTTTATTTAAGAAACCTGAGAACTCTGTGTGTTAAAGGTTAACAGAAACTGTATTTACTAACTGTTTATTTGAGTTCGATCAGATCTTTGAAGCGAGCCATTGTGTTATTTTTGTAAATGATAATTTAGATTATGGACTGAGAATTGAATTTCTAAACAAAAAAGAAATAATATCCGCGTGATGTTCAGAGGGCGATATAATTGTTTATATATATATCAACAAGTCAGATGGACAAAAAGAGAGAATGTGCAGGCATTTCTTGGAGAAGAGATGCGCAGAGAGGAACACAGTCAAAGCAGAGTTGGCTCTTGACTTGACACATTTCTTTAGATACCCAGAGACCGACACTTCACAAGGCTACAAGCTGATGCCTTCGACCATATTCTTAGCATAATAACACATCGCTTCCTTCAGGACTCTGAAAGAATTATAAGAACTGTTTTTTTTGTTAATATATATTTGGTGCAGAATCGTTTTATCCTGTTTTTTTCTTTTACTACACAAAAAAATCCACAGCTCTCTTTTGACAACGTTCGTCGTTAAGAGGGTACACAACGAATTGCTCCAGGATATATAACTAGACGATCAACCGATAATTCGGTCACTTCCCCATACCAGTAACTTTAGATGGCCAAGAATTATCACCGGCAGTGGAAGGGTTCCGAGGTTGACGATCGTCCTTAACCGACTGGTGAAAGAGTGGGGTACTCCATCCTTGGATGCACCTGGCTTTTAGAATGTAGAGAATTGTATCAGCAGTGAGATATCTATTGGAGCGGTAGAAGGATCCCACTATTTTACCAGCGACCTTGGCAACGGATTTAATGCATGTGTTCCATTTAAGATCAGGAGTAAAAGTCAAACCCAGAAGCTTGTAAAAACATGGAGCCTCGCCAAGACGAGAGCCATTCATTTCAATTGATGCCAGATGGGGATCCGAGTGTTGGCGATGTAAAGATAGAAAGTTGGTTTTAGATGCATTAAAATTAACCAGGTACCTCTTTCTCCATTGCACAATGTGCTCAAGATCAGAAGAGAGAGAATCAGGGAGAACTTGGTCATTTATGGCCTTTGATGTGCTGCCGTAGATGGTAGTGTTGTCAGCATAAATGTCTATGAATGATATTACGAAATATCTTGATAACTCATCGGTGTGATCTATCTTTGAAGGTACATATTCTATTTTAATTTATAATTCAATAGAATTACACCCCAATGCTGTAGTCAATATGATTTGTCGTATGAGTTGGTATCCCTTTTTTCAAACAAAATATTGCTATCAGCAGTTTGTGGCCTGTTTGCAGAATAGACTCTCTTCCATATAAAAACCTGTAAAACTTTTTACAACTCTTTTTTTTTATTTGACTGTAATTTTTTCCCACAGGTAGTAATGCTCTCAAGGCTTTAGAGATTTTAATTTGTGCAACAGTACAGTTCCTCATTACTAGCATTTGCTGCAATTATTTTCCTATTCAGGTTAAAATTGCTAATGATAGATCTGCTAATAAACAGTTTTTAATTTTTTTTAATGCCTGTTTGCATTCTTCTGACCATACTCAATTTGTGTCCCCTTTTACCAACTTATTTAATAAATCTATCAAGCCATATACTTTTGGGATATATATGCTATAATAATTTACTAATCCCAAAAAAGCCTAGAGTTTAGCAACGTTATCTGGTGCTGGCATGTTATTAATACCTTCAGTCCTTTCTGGGTCTGTTTTTCTTCCTTTACTTTCAATAATCTGTCTTAAATATTTTATCTTCTTTAAAAAGAAATCAGCTCGAATTGGTATTCTTCAATTCTCTGAAATACTTCTCTAATATAGGCTTTGTGTTGCATCTCAATTTCGTTTTTAATCAAAATATCATCCAAATATGTGATTGCATATTCAATGCCAGCCAATAACAGCGTTGTTTTTAAATGTTGAACCAATATCCGAGTCATATTGGAATTCAGAGAGTGAATCTGAGATTCCTTCAGCTGAAAAAAAATCCTCAAATCGTGTGGTCTTGTAATAAGTAATTTTACCAAGAATTCTTCATAAGTTTTGGTTTCGGTTTCGATTATAGCTGAAGGAATTCAAGTTATATATATATATGGCACTTCTGCATAACAGTGACATATTAGCAACAGATACGAGTTATTAATTCTTGTTCTTCGCAAGAGAAACGACATCTAGCGGTCACTTTATTTCAAGTTAATTCAAGTTAACAAAATAGAAGCAGTCTATTTCATATACTGCTTATTTATATGTGTGCTCAGTGGTATAGTTAATTAATGCGTGTATTACTATTTTTTAATTTTTTTTTTTTATTACATTTTCACCCCAAACAAGGCACATTGCCACTTTGGTGTAGGTGGCTACTAACAGGGGAAACATCTACTGGGGTACTATGTAGGGATTTGGGCAGCAAGATGTTGGTTCACGTTGCACTTGAACTTCTGCATGTCAGTACAGTTGGGGAAGCAGTGACCTGGAATGGAATTCCAAAGTCTAGCAGTTCTGGGGAAGAAACTACCGGAGTAGAAAGATCTTTTACATCTAGGGATCTCTACAGTGTGGGGGTGGGATTTTGCAGCTTGTCGGGTCTGTCGAGGGTGTTCATGTCGTGGGGGCACAAGTGCTTGCAGTTCATCTGAGCATTCACCATTAAAATACTTGTAGAACAGGCAGAGGGATGCAACGTTTCGTCGATGGGACAGAGGCTGAAGCTTAGATACCAGTTTAGGGCCTATCAGACTTGCGACTCTCTTTTGAACCCTGTCAAGGAGCGAGAGGCTAGTAGCCGATGCACCAGCCCAAATATGACAGCAATACTCCATACATGGGCGAATGGTTGCCTTATAGAGGTACAGGATACTTTCGGGTGTTAGTAGTTTTCTAGCACGGTAGAGAGAGCCCACCTTCCTTGCAGCGGCCCTGGTAATGCCCTCGATGTAATTGTTCCAACTCATGTTTCCTGTGAACGTTAGGCCAAGGAGCTTGAAAGACATACTCTCAGATAAAGAATCGCTGGCCATTGCTATAGGTGGTAGAGAAGGTTTCTTGTAATTATTGAATGAAACTAGTTTAGTCTTGGCGGCATTGAACGTGACCATCCATTTTTGTTCCCATTCCACTACTGATTGGAGGTCATCCTCGAGTGTTTCTGCCATTACTTTAGATATATGTTCATTTGTTTTCCTGTCATACCTGCTATAGAGTGTGGTGTCATCAGCATATATACCCATCTCAGAGGCAATTTTGTCAGGGAGGTCATTTATGAATATCAGGAACAGTAGATGTCCAGGGATAGATCCCTGGGGAACTCCCGCATTTATATCATATTGTTTAGATGTACGACCGTCGAGGACAACCTGGATTTTTCTCTTATCTAAGAAGGATTTAATTATGTTGGGTATTCTACCAGTGATACCGTATGATCTAATCTTCCTGAGGAGACCCTCATGCTATACCCTGTCAAAAGCCTTAGATATATCTAGAGCTACCGCTCTGCCCTCTCCTGCTTTGTCCAGTGAATGGTATATGCGTTCAGAGATTACAGTGAGGATGTCTGCTGTGGAACGGGCTTGTCTAAATCCATATTGTTGGTCAGTCAGAAGTTTAGCATCTGTAAGGTGCTGGACTAGAACATGGTTAATTAAAGTCTCAAATATTTTGGCAAAAAGTGGGAGGAGGCTAATGGGGCGATAATTTAATAGGTCAGTTCTTTCGCCAGAATTCTTTAATACTGGTACCACAGAAGCAGTTTTCCAACAGCCTGGAAAGCAAGATTCATTAAGGCATTTGTTGTAGAGTTTGGAGAGAACTGAAGCTACTTCGGCTGAGCACTTTTTTAATAGCACAGCTGGGATGAGATCGGGTCCACATGCTTTTGAAGTGTCAAGGTTTTTTATGATAGCATGCACCTGAGCAGGGATGATTTTCAGATTGTCTAGCGTGTCGTCTGTCTGCATAGGAAATTGAGGTAGTGGGTGGTTGGAAGGGTCCAGTGTGGAGTTTGAGGCAAACCGACTGGCAAGCATGTTAGCCTTTTCGGTTGCTGAGCAAACAATCTCGTGATTGTTGGTTAGTGGGGGAATTGTTGATTGCCCATTATTTACTACACTGTTGTAGATTTTGCAAAAACATCCTTTATTAATTAGCTGTACTCTCTTCTTATCCTTTGAATTCAACAACTGTTTTGATTTTAATATAATAAATAGTTCTGTTAAGTAATCTATATATTAATACAATAGCGTGTGTTGTTTTGTGTGTCACACTTACATCTGGGTCGTTTAATTGTTATGACCTTCAATTTCTTGTAATAAATAATTTTACCAAGAATTCTTCATAAGTTTTGGTTTCGGTTTCGATTATAGCTGAAGGAATTCAAGTTATGTATATATATGGCACTTCATCATAACAGTGACATATTAGCAACAGAGACGAGTTATTATTATTATTCGAAAGAGAAACGACGTCTAGCGGCCATTATGTGAACCTCAAATATAAACAAGTGTTTACGATAACGCAAAAATATATAATAACGAAATAAATAACACAAAAATATGAAAATTGAAACATTTATTGAATAAAAGATGGATCAAAATATAATTTTAATGTATTAATATTATTTATTTTCAATGAATGATTCATAACTGAAAATAAAATATGATAAAAACATGAAACGTTTATAGATTGTTTTTAGAATTATTTGTTTTTTTTTTTACTAGGTACATTATATATTTTTTAGGTACATTATATATTATTAGGTACATTATATATTACTAGGTACATTATATATTATTAGATACATTATATATTATTAGGTACATTATATATTATTAGGTACATTATATATTACTAGGTACATTATATATTATTAGATACATTATATATTATTAGGTACATTATATATTACTAGGTACATTATATATTATTAGATACATTATATATTATTAGATACATTATATATTATTAGGTACATTATATATTATTAGGTACATTATATATTACTAGGTACATTATATATTATTAGGTACATTATATATTATTAGGTACATTATATATTATTAGGTACATTATATATTACTAGGTACATTATATATTATTAGGTACATTATATATTATTAGGTACATTATATATTATTAGGTACATTATATATTATTAGGTACATTATATATTACTAGGTACATTATATATTATTAGGTACATTATATATTATTAGGTACATTATATATTATTAGGTACATTATATATTATTAGATACATTATATATTATTAGGTACATTATATATTACTAGGTACATTATATATTATTAGGTACATTATATATTATTAGGTACATTATATATTATTAGGTACATTATATATTATTAGGTACATTATATATTATTAGGTACATTATATATTATTAGATACATTATATATTATTAGATACATTATATATTATTAGGTACATTATATATTATTAGGTACATTATATATTATTAGGTACATTATATATTATTAGGTACATTATATATTATTAGATACATTATATATTATTAGATACATTATATATTATTAGGTACATTATATATTATTAGGTACATTATATATTATTAGGTACATTATATATTATTAGGTACATTATATATTATTAGGTACATTATATATTACTAGGTACATTATATATTATTAGGTACATTATATATTATTAGGTACATTATATATTATTAGGTACATTATATATTATTAGGTACATTATATATTATTAGGTACATTATATATTATTAGGTACATTATATATTACTAGGTACATTATATATTATTAGGTACATTATATATTATTAGGTACATTATATATTATTAGGTACATTATATATTATTAGATACATTATATATTATTAGGTACATTATATATTATTAGGTACATTATATATTATTAGGTACATTATATATTATTAGGTACATTATATATTACTAGGTACATTATATATTATTAGGTACATTATATATTATTAGGTACATTATATATTATTAGGTACATTATATATTATTAGGTACATTATATATTATTAGGTACATTATATATTATTAGGTACATTATATATTACTAGGTACATTATATATTATTAGGTACATTATATATTATTAGGTACATTATATATTACTAGGTACATTATATATTATTAGGTACATTATATATTATTAGGTACATTATATATTATTAGGTACATTATATATTATTAGGTACATTATATATTATTAGGTACATTATATATTATTAGGTACATTATATATTATTAGGTACATTATATATTATTAGGTACATTATATATTATTAGGTACATTATATATTATTAGGTACATGCAAAATGAATGCTGATACTCAAAATGTATAAACATCTTGATCCCTCCCTTTACTTAAAAATTCACCAAAAATCAGGAAATTAATCAATTTTAATGAAATTTTCAATATTTATCAAATAATGATCATGGAATATATTGAACACAGACCCCCGAAGGCATAGTGGGTAGAGATGTTGAATCTCTACAGTTCCAGGTGAGAATTGTCTGAAAATAGCGGTTTCAATTCTATCCAAAGCCGGCCAGAGGCTTACTTGGCCAAATCGTGGTGAGACGACAACAACTATGGATGGCAGTAATTGCTGAGAATGCAATTAGGAGATTCGGAGTTTCTATCCTATCGCAGTTACCACCTGACGAAGACCAGAGGAATAGTTGGCCAAAATGTTGTGAAACAACAACTAATAAAGATGAGGATAATAGTCCGCAATAAATAAATTAATAAGTAAGTGGGTTGTTTTTGAATATTTATATCTATGGAAGGAAGTCGAATATTTGATTTTATTTATTTTTTTAAACTGCAAAACAAACAATTTTTATATGAGAATATTTTTCAACCCGTTCTTTTAATAATAAATAAAACTTTTCATTGAGTATTTCCAAATATTTTAAAGTTAGAAGCATTTTTCACAACATTTTTTTTTCAAGCTAAAACAATTGATGAATTCAATATTTTAGCACCGGGCGTAATTTATTTCTTTGAAATATATTTAAGATTTAAAAGTTTTTGTTTGTTTGTTTGTTTTATAGAATTTTATCTGTAAATAATTTACATGACGGAAATGGGAAATAAAATAGGAAATTTTCTATTTTCTCAAATACATTCACTTTATTCTTTAAATGTTTTATTCTCTTGACCACTTTATTCATACGAACATAAATTCATCTGAAAAATTAATTAACTAATCAGTTTTAATTAAAGTTTTGATATGAACTAAAAATTAAGAATGCATTAAATTTTAGTTAACATATTTTCTTGTGTTTATCTTATAAACAAATACTGTATTATTTGTGCTGTGTACTTATCGTGCTGAAATAATAATGTTATTTAGAAAGCCATTCTTAATAGGGAGAGGCTTCCTAACTATTCTGCATTTTTACCTAACAATTTGATGAAAAAAAAAGATACCATAAAATTTAACTTGAAAATCCTATTATTATAATAATAATAATAATAATAATAATAATAATAATAATAATAATAATAATAATAATAATAATGTCCTCTCCCAAATTTACCACCACCCTGATTTAATATCGTAGATGTTTACTATATTTTCTTAGTTTTTAACCAATGTTCACATTATGGTATGATTGTCTTTTGGTAGGTATGTGAACTTTATTTCCGTATTCATGTATTCTACACTGATATGAAAATGAAGACTATAGCGGAGTATATGATACCTAACCATGTAACTGATGAAAATACGCTACACATTTTGATGAAAAAACATGGGGAAAATGAACATAGAAGAACAGAAAACCAAAACTAAATGTAATTTCTGTATTAAAAGTAATAGTTATTTAAATAGTCCAACGAAGAAAATCCAGCTCCCCTAATAAGGGGCATTCTGGATATGAACAAAAATAAAAAATTGTCTCAGTCATGAAGGATTTCTCCTCCACCGGCCGAGGACAGACCACTACTACAGTACTACACTGTGATCTTGTCCTGAAGGCCAAGAATTGTTTGTGTTTTATGTTTCTTTAATTGTTTGTTCCTTAAATTCATAATTCAGTTTTATCAGTATTAGATTGTATACGTAATTTTATATAGATAATATTTATATTTTATATTGAATAAAGCTCAGTTTCATTATTAATCGAATTGGGTTCATTTCTTTTCTTTTTTTTTTTTTAACATGTTTTAAAAATGCCGTCATATAGTATCGACAGTCAGTCACAGTTCGACAAATCTTACCTACATTGCGTGCAGGTATTTTTCAGTTAACAGTCCTTCTATATCTCGGTGGCCGTCGTTTGGCAGCAAAGTTTCTATGTTCGACAAGATGTATCTGATCTTTAGATGCATCCTATGAAACTTGGAAATCTTTCTGCTGGCGTCAGTAATAGTGTAGAAAAATTTGTACAACAATAGTTGAAATAAATCAGTAAAAGATGACACCGGTTTTGTCTATATTCACCTAAGGGACGATTTGTTCGTTTACACCGCTTTTCTTACGGTCGTTTGTTTCACGCGTTATTGTGATAGAGGACGTTTGTTTATGTTATATTAACTCCTAATACGACTGCATTTAAAATTATTGCCATATCTCCAATCTCTCATTATATTATTTATTTTTTGTTAATAGTAAAAAAAAGACAACAATGTTGAAGTTTGCTATCCGAACTCGTCCAAGAAAGATGAGCTCTACCCTTGGCCTTGGAAGCGGCCCCCTTGGCCGCATCGAGCGACTTCGGCGAGTCGTGACTGCTTTAATGCGATATGAACGATTAGAATCTTATTATGGTCGTTTAGACGAAGCCAGAGGCTACGCAGAGAGGGTAAGGATATTATTTTGATGTCATGAAACGATTAATAAATAGCAATAATAATGGATGTAAAAGTCTTTCGTGTTTTTTAAGAATACGTTTCCACTTTTACTATTAAATAATTTGGCAACAGAAATAGGAATTAATCAATTTTTTTTTTTTAATTATAACTGTTTATTCGGTAACATTATAGAATCACTCCCATCCAGTGTTTTTAGTTTTTGTAGCCCCCCCCCCAACCAGACTTAGGGTTAGTGTTGGGAGTCCGGTTTAGGTAGAATTGATTCTATAAAATTATGGTTTATTTTGATTTTAAATCGGCCAGTTCAATTTTTAGGGTGGCATTTAGTTGGCTTTGAAAACTTATAAAATGCGTTCTTCTCGCTCTGAAATTTATACCAGCTATCTGAAATTATTTATTTTGGTCTGAAAAATCTGGGTTAACTGCTCAATTTTTAAATGGTTCAATTTACAGTTTAAATTTAAAACATTTAAGTGCTTGAAATAGAACAGCGTTATTTTGGTTAAGAATGGGTTACAATCTTCATCAGTGACAGTACGGTGTTTGAGGGGTGTAATTTTATGCACTTTTACAGTTTAACATACCCCTGCAAATTTAGAAACCTACTCTTAACATGGGAGAGGGTTTTTGTTAAGTCTTGCCTTATCACGGGCGGAACTCTCCGAAAATGAAAACAATTTTACCTAGGGATGTTAAACGTACAAAGAAAACATAAGTAAACTACTGCTAAAAAATGAACATTTTTTTCGAAAGCCCCCCTTTTTTTTTCTTTTGTTTCCGATTTATAATCATCCATTCTTCAATTTAATAACACGTTTTGAGTGTGTGGGGGTAGGGGACGGGCATTTTCATTTTTGTTTGCAATCTAATTCTTACTCGCGATTATTCCCTCCACATACACAAAATAAACATTATTCATACAGTCATACACATAACTAAAATATTCTAAAACAAACTGATACACACTCTGAAAAATAAAAATAACTTATTTGATTTAAATAAACAAAAGCAAAATGCGTCACTTAAAAAAAAACAAAAAAACTAGTCACTTAAACTGAGACATATTTACGTATTTTCGACAACAAAAATAATTACAATATCTTTTTAAAATTAGATATAATCTTATCGACTTAAATACGTTGTAGACGTGTTTCATCCAAATTTTGTTTTTAATCAATAAAAATCAAGTCAGCGAACACAACACACGTTTGTTATGAAACAATTGAACTTCATTTACAAAAAACAAAGAAAAGTACGTAACTTCGGCTTCATTACATATGATTAGTAATATTTATGGACTATTCAATCGCTTGATAAAAATATCAATTTCCAAAAATGCTCAACTTTAATATTAGTTACATAAATTATTTAAAGGGAAATAAGTTAAAAACTTGGGAAAGTTGGGAAATTAGTTAAAAACTATCTATTTCGATTTATCTATTTATTGTACCCTATTTGCGTAAAAAAAAAAAAATACTACCCGTATAAATTACCGTAAGTATCGATTCTGAGCAAAGTAGCCACCTTGTTAAATTACAGGAAGTAATGTATCTGAGATACATTGTATCTCTTAAACAAGTGACTAAATAAGATCACTACTTTGCTTAATATCAATATTTACAGTATCATTATGAATCGTATCTTCCGCTTGGTGCGGATTGCAAACCCACGTGATTTATTTTTTGCCATTCTGTCCGATCCAGGGCAAGTTGGTTGATGAATGCCCAACTGTTGAGAGATGTCCAATCAAAAATAAATTTCTCTCCACCTTCTTCTTGGCTTTCTTCTGCTTCTTTTGCCTTCTAACATACCCTCAAAGCATGACTTTGACAGGCCAGTGGTTGATTGTTTGACATGGCCCAAAAGTTTAAAGGTTTTACTTTTGATTTTATCAGATAGAGGGGGTAGGGAAGTAGTTTGACAGAGGGTGGACATCATTTTTTCGATCAGGCAATGTCCTGTAATGAAACGCTTTATGTGATTTTGAAACGCCTCAATGCGATTGGCTAGTTGTTAAGTCCATGTGATACAATCAAGGTCATATAAAACTACTGGGAGGATATAAATCAAATAAACTTTTACTTTAACAGTTATCAGCACCCTTTTTGATTTTAAAATGGTGCTATGTTTTTGGAAAGCCCCCCAACCCAGCTCGATTCTGTTTCAATATCGTCTCGTGATCACTGGAGAAAGTCAGTTTATGCCCTAAATAAATGAATTTGGTGACCTGTTTGATGGGTTTACTGTGAATAGTCATGTTTAGGTTAAACTGTGATTTAGCTGTAGACATACATTCTGTTCTCTCTAGGTTTATTTCTAATCCTATCTCTTTTGTATTCATTGAGAAAAACTTGAAGTTTGTGTGTGCATTCATTAACAAGTTCGATATCATCAGCATAGGAGAGGTTGGAGAAGATTTGTCCATCCATAGAAAAACTGCTTTGACAAGTCTCCTCTGTCTTAAGCATAACAGCAGCTAGTGCAACACAGAACAGGATTGCTGAAAGCATATCTCCTTGCTTGATGTACTTTTTTATGTTTAAAAACATCTAAACCAATGTCAGTTTTTATAAAAGCCTGTAATCCATCGTAAAGTGATTTTAGAAGGTTAATGTAGTTTTTATTGAGATGGGTTTTGTCTAAAATTGACCAAAGTTTGTCCTAATTTGATACTATCGAAAGCTTTTGTAAAATCCATAAAAATGATGTATTGCATTTATTAAACTTGAAACCTTGAAAAACATTGAAACTAGTAATTTTTTTCAATTAGGATTTCAACCTTTATTAGATGCTCTTCCTATTGATGTTGAAGAATTTTCAGATGTAGTGAACATTAAAATCATTGAAACTGCTGAAAAGGTCAAGCAGTTAAGCAACCAGTTCCACAATGGATTCAACCCAATACCAGGAGAGCAATTGATAACAAGAAAAGCATTTGTATAAAGTATGGAGACAATTCAACTCAATACAAAGTAGCAAAAACAGAAACACAAAGTCAAAAGGGATCAAATCAATCAACAGTATTTACAGTAACTTAACATTAAGAGTGACGAAACAGCTGCAAAACAAAAAGGAGTCGTTTTGTCTAAAGATGATCATTTTTTTATGTTGACAGATTCCAAAACTTTGAGACAAAATGAAAAATGGCCAATACTAAGAATTTTAAAACAATTGTCAGCAGACAGATGAACAACTAGGATCATGTAATTAAAAGTTTATATAGTTTGCACATGTTTTCCGGCTCTTAGATAACAGCTATGTAAAAAAAAAAAAAAGAAAATAGGGCCTATAAAAGCAATTTCATTGAAAAAACATTGAGAGGATAATTACCAGATAGGCCAACCAGATGTATTTGATACTGGTGTGCTGCTACTGACAGCTGAAAGACTGGCCAAAATCATGGAATTTTGTCCTCAAGCATGTAGCAAAGCTCTTTAGGAAAGAGAATTTGTTTTCCTCCTAATTTTAAATTTGTGGACACAAAAAGAACAACACCTCTTTAAGAAAAACAACAAAAAGAAAGTAGACCGTTTCAATGAATATAGTCGCTTTTTTGCCAGTAATGTCCAGAGTGAAAAGTTTGTCAGTGCATGAAAGCATGCGATAAGACCAGTCTAATATAAGTGAGAGGAGTTTTCACAGCATCCTTTCTGAAGGAAATATGTATCTCATGTGAGAATGCCTTTTGGAACTGAAAATTTTATAGTCTTTTGCCTATGGTGCATTTGTGGGAACTTACTAAAATAAGCTTGCAGTCTGTTTATGTATAGAGCTGGGTCTGTTGATGTTAACTGTATCGAGGTCAGCATCTTTGTAGGCTAGAGAGTATTCCAGGTCCTCTTTGATAGCTTCACGACAATCAAGAAAGATAATTTGCTCCATTGCTGTTGATCAGGATAAGCATGTAATGCAGCTTTCAATGAGTGATGGAAGCATTCTACCATCCCATTAGAAGCTGGGTAATAGCTTGTTGTGTGAATACAGTTGATCCCTAAAATCCTAGAAAGTTCCTGGAAGAGGTGGGAATCGTTTTTTCCGTTAAATTCTATATTCTGTAATTTCTATAAAAGGTAACATTTTAAAGAAATTTCTGCACAACTGTGGCTTGAGTAATTAGCAATGCAAGTTGATTTTTTTCTTTTTAGATAATTATTATTTTATCAACTTGCATGAAAAGAGCTATGTAAAAGATGCTTAAAACCGTTAGAATTATGTGAATACCATCAGTAGTTCAAAAGTTATGAGAATTTTAAGTGCCAAGATTTAGGCTTTTCTGTGGACATTTTTCTTTAGAAAAAGTGGGCTAAATTACAGACCTCAACATTTCAAGAAATTTGTTAATTTCGCCATTTATTTATTTATTTTTCAAGCTATTCTCATTAAACTTGACACTCTTATGTAAAATTGTGTGCTCTTTCTGATTATGCAGTCAAATCTGATGCATCTCTTTACCATAAGCCATGAATTATAAATTCAGATGTACAAATTTGAATTTTTTTAAAACTGGCACATGGTATCATACAGTGGGTGTCTCTTCATTAGCAAAACTAAGTATTATAGTGGTATTTTAATATAGCCTTATTGAGAGTAGGTATTTACTTGCCTCTCCACCAAAACTTGAAAATAATTTTTTTCAAAATTGACAAACTCAGATTAAAAAATGAAACTGATCTTTCTGCTTTGGTTTTGAAAGCAGAAAAAACAGTTTTCTATTTTTAAGCGAATACAACAAAACTCGTTAATATGCTGACTGTAGTCATCGCATTAATGCATAGCAAGTCGTTTTTTTTTTTGTTAAATTGTATATTCTGTAATTTCTATAAAAGATAACATTTTAAAGAAATTTCCGCACAATTAATAATTATCAAATATTAACATATTATATATGAAAATAATTCTGAAACTATTATCTATATGAAAATGGATGATATATACCGATTTATCTTATTAATTTTAAAATATTCTTCATCAACTTTGCTCGGTTGTAACTTTGCTTCCTTTGGGTGTAAAAATAAAACTCAAAATCCAGTATAGATGGACTTCTTTGTTTATATAGCCTGTAAAATTTCAGTCATATCCAATCAAATTTGACCCCGCGCATTTGTATCCAAACATAACGTATGAAATGTAAACATTGAAAAAACAGTTTCCCTTTTTGCTGTTGTCATTTTTTACCGTTTTTTCATTTTTAACCTGGAGCATAAAAACATTGAACGCATAAAAGCAAAATAAATTAACATCATTGGAATGCTTATTCAATTCTCTTTCCATCAATGTAATTCTTTTAAAAATTGACCCACAAATAAAAAAAATATGACTTGTTGAAGCATATTAGGTATGTAATATTGTCTATGTACATGAAAATACAGCATACGCTTGTAATGCTATAGTAACAGTATTGGGAACTCCATAATGTGATATCCAACCTGATATAAGGGTTTGCGCTATGGATTCAACCAAAATGCCTTTCAGGGAAATGGCTTCAGGCCACTGTGTGAAATAGTCTATGCAGTTCAGGTGATCAATAAATCCCTGGCTGTCTGGTTATGGTCCAACCAGATGAAGAGTGTGCATGTTCTTTTTTTTTTTTTTATATCTGTATTTGGTGGTAAAAACGATCAAATAAAAGTTAATAGACACCTGCTAACACTGTATTGCTTTTTTGATGATACATTCTAATAATAGAAAAATGTTTGAGGACATAACAAACATGCTGAACAAGTGTTGTTCAATTTTGAACACAAAAAAAATCTATGAATAAACATTCATAAATAACAAAGATCACATGTTTATGTATTTATAAATTGTAAAATACAGAATCGAAAGAAAAACGTTTCGCTTACGATTTATTTTTTTCTCTGCCGTTAATGACTGAGTTCTGAAGACATGTTGCTGAAATGTTAAAAATGAAAGCATGAACCAATAACTACTACATAAATAATGCATGCATATTCATAATGTTGTCGTTCGACTTTCACCTGGCAAATTTCATTTTTTTTTTTTTATTTTCACACTTTTGCACCGATTTTCCCAGGCTAAAACCATAATATAAAGTTTTGCATGGGTTCAAATACCTTATATATGAAGTTTCATGTCTGTAGACCAAAAACTAACAGAGGAGTTTGGTAGGCAAAACGTTTTGGACAAATATATATACGCATACACACCCCTGCTCAGGTGCATGCTATCATAAAAAACCTTGACACCTCAAAAGCATGTGGACCCGATCTTATCCCAGCTGTGCTATTAAAAAAGTGCTCAGCCGAAGTAGCTCCAGTTCTCTCCAAACTCTACAACAAATGCCTTAATGAAGCTTGCTTTCCGGGCTGTTGGAAAACTGCTTCTGTTGTACCAGTATTCAAGAATTCTGGCGAAAGGACAGACCCATCAAATTATCGCCCCATTAGCCTCCTCCCACTTTTTGCCAAAATATTTGAGACCATAATTAACCATGCTCTAGTCCATCATCTTACAGATGCTAAACTACTGACTGACAAACAATATGGATTTAGACAAGCCTGTTCCACAGCAGACATCCTAACTGTGATCTCTGAACGTATATACCATTCACTGGACAAAGCGGGGGAGGGCAGAGCGGTAGCTCTAGATATATCTAAGGCTTTTGACAGGGTATGGCATGAAGGTCTCCTCAGTAAAATCAGATCATACGGTATCACTGGTAGAATACTTAACATAATTAAATCCTTCTTAGATAAGAGAAAAATCCAGGTTGTCCTCGACGGTCGTACATCTAAACAATATGATATAAATGCGGGGGTGCCCCAGGGTTCTATCCTTGGACCTCTATTGTTCCTGATATTCATAAATGACCTCCCCGACAACATTGCCTCTGAGATGGGTATATATGCTGATGACACTACACTCTATGGCAGACACGACAGGAAGACGAATGAACACATTTCTAAAGAAATGGCAGAAACACTAGAGGAAGACCTCCAATCTGTAGTGGAATGGGGACAAAAGTGGTTGGTCGCGTTCAATGCTGCCAAGACTAAACTAGTTTCATTCAATAATTACAAGAAACCCTCTCTACCACCCATAGCAATGGCCAACGACTCTTTATCTGAGAGTCCATCTTTCAAACTCCTTGGCCTAACGTTCACAGGAAACATGAGTTGGAACAATTACATTGAAGGCATTGCCAGGGCCGCTGCAAGAAAGGTGGGCTCTCTCTACCGTGCTAGAAAACTACTAACACCCGAAAGTATCCTGTACCTCTATAAGGCCACCATTCGCCCATGTATGGAGTATTGCTGCCACATCTGGGCTGGTGCATCTGCTACTAGTCTCTCGCTCCTTGACAAGGTTAAAAAGAGAGTCGCAAACCTGATAGGCCCTGAACTGGCATCTAAGCTTCAGCCTCTGTCCCATCGACGAAATGTTGCATCCCTCTGCCTTTTCTACAAGTATTTTAGTGGTGAATGCTCTGACGTGAGCACCCTCGACAAACCCGACAGGCTGCTAAATCCCACCCCCACACTGTAGAGATCCCTAGATGTAAAAGATCTTTTTACTCCAATAGTTTCTTCCCCAGAACCGCTAGACTCTGGAATTCCATTCCAGGTCCCTGCTTCCCCAACAGTACTGACGTGCAGAAGTTCAAGTGTAACGTGAACCGACACCTTGCTGCCCAAATTCCTACATAGTACCCCAGTAGTTGTTGCCCCTGATAGTAGCCCCCTACACCAAAGTGGCAATTTGCCTTGTTTGGGGTGAAAATGTAATAAAAAAAAAAAAAAAAAAATATATATATATATATATATATATATATATATATATATATATATATATATACAAATAGTTTTGTTTACTAGAACGTTTTTACGCAAATATGACGCAAGTATATATCATGTAGAATATCTGCATGAATATAAATACACGTAATAGTTAACTAAAGATGATCATTCCATAAGAAAACCGAAAAAAAAACTAATAAAGAATTAACTAAAATGAATGTTTAAAAGAATATGGAAATTAGCTAGATCTTTTGCTAATGAATGTAGTTAATATGTAGTGAGCCCTTTGTAAAAAAAATATATAACAAAGTTGTATTTTCTTTTTAAATAAATCAAGTTTTTTTTAATGAATATCAATACATACACACACAAAAAAAGATTTATAGGTGTGTGTGTATGTATGTATGTATATATATATATATATATATATATATATATATATATATATATATATATATGACTGTTTTCTTCATGATGAAAGCATTGTTTAAATGCAAATTGAACATGTAAGTTTAAGAAGCCAATTCAACGCAGATTTTAAGAAATGAACAACCATTTGTTATAAATTGAACTTTTTGATGTAATCACGTCTTTGTCAGAATACAGTTTTTTTTTCATCTTTTTTCATCCCTCGTGGCATTATTGGTGTTATCAATGGTGATTTTTTTTTAATGTTGGGAGATTCACATGGTTATGTGTGAAAGTTATATGAAGTTTTCTCTGTGATAAAAGTGTTATTTAAGTGCAAATTCAAAATGTAAGTTTAATAAGCCAATTTACCGCAGATTCAATGAAGTTCTTGACATTTTAAAAAATTTTTTTCAAATTTTGGAATTTTTTTTTTTTTTAGTTTAAGTTTATTTTCAAATCATTAAAATAGAATGTCATGTTAAGAAAAATGACATTTTCACGACCCCATGTTTGATTCTTTTTTTTTTTTTTGATTTCTAACAATGATATTATGAAACTTTTGAATATTAGGAAGAAGTTATAAACAAGTGAGAATGCATTGATTAATTAGTTAATTTTTTTTATTAAACCTTTTCAATTAAAAAAACAAATAACAGAAATGCAGTTGTCAGCAAATCTATACATGAGGGGAAACAAAAACTTTTCTACTTTTAAAAGATTTATTTCTTGATGAAACCAATTTTTTTTTTTTCTATTAAAATTATTTTTCTGTTGCAGTTGATTCACTTAGCAATAAAAAATGGCGATACTGACAAAGCGACCATGGAAATGGCAAATTACTGGCTCTTGGTAAGTTTTTGAGTTTAAACTTAAAATCTCAACATTTTGGTAATATTGGTGGACATTACAAAAGTGAAACTTGGTGGCAAAGTCCAACATAGATTGAAGTTTATCTGAAGCAAACAATTTCCCCCACTATCTATCACTGCCTAAACCTAAACGTGGATTCCATGAACCAAGCTTCTTTCTTAGAGCTGCCCGCCTGTGGAACTCTGTTCCGCTGGTTTGCTTTCTAGCTGACTACAATATTGTGATCTTCAAGTCCAACATAAATAAGTTCTCATTGAACCATCCCCATAAAAAATCTAATTATACCAAATTTTCACCACAAATGATTCTTACGCTACTGTCCCTACAATACACACATTAACCCTTATCCCTGAGTGGTCTCCAGGCCTTAATATGTAGTGAACCCTTTGTAAAAAAAAAAAAAAAAAAAAAAAAAAAAATTTGGAAAGCAGAAAAGAATGTTAGTTTTATTAACGCTGGCTAGAAGGAGGCTCAAAATGCTGTTTTTCCTACAAATTTTCCTATAACATTTAAAATCAAAAACATACGTCATTTGCAGATCTCTGTGTAACAACATAAGAATGAGTCAGCATCTTATATATTGTATGAAGTATTGCCAAAGTTATAGCAATAAAAGTATTTATCTGCTTAGGCTGCAACTTTGCACACTGGTTACTGTTATTAAAAAGCATCTAATTCATACGTTAAATTTGAAAAAGTCTGAAGATGAAATTCCATTTAAATCTTGACCAAGACCAACCTGATCAGATAAATCTAGCCGTATGGAGTCTCAAGGTCATATAAGATGCAAGACTTCACTGGCTACATTATGGGCTAAATGGCGAGTTTCTATGATGAACAGAACCTTTTCTGTGACCTTGACTTTAACCAAATTGAAATCAGTCCGAAGTTGGACCGTGACTGATATTTTGACCAAGTTTGGTGATGATTGGTCAGGTGATGTCAATGCTACAAATAAACTTGATTGAAAAGATAACCTCCTTGGCAAAAGTAAAGATTGTTTGAAATATTTTTGTCCAAACTCTTTTAAATAGGTTGGTGCAAAAGTAATGTTTTTATATACAAAAACGGGCTTCGTGTACACTTTATTAATTAGAGTTGGGGCCCGTTTTTTTGGGGGCCACCCTGTATATAGTTGAATGTCAAAAAATGACATTTTTGCACCAATCTGTTAAGAGGTCCAAGGGTTTTAAAGTATTACAAACATATCCTTGGATGGGTACTCTAGCTAGTGTATATGTACGAAGTACCTTCAATAAGTTTCCAGACTTTTTCCGTATGGACACTTTTATTGATAGTACACACGTGAAACTCTAGTACCGTTCCAACAACTTCTGGAAAACCCCATGGAAGTCCTCTTGTGTAAGCGTGTCAATAACCTTCGTCACAGCCTCGTTCATCTCCTCAATTATCTCATAACGACAGCCTGTAAGGTTGTCCTTGAGCTTAGGGAATAACCAAGAGTTATAGGGGGCAAGATTTGGACTATACAGAGGGTGAAGAACTGTTTTGATGTCCACCTTGGTTTAATAGTCTGTGATCTCTGAGCATCCTTGGGACAAACTTTGTGCAAATCTTCCGAATCTTCAGTTCCTTGCGAATAATTGTATGTACAGTTCCCACACTGACATCAAACTGTGCACTTATTGTCTCTATAGACACACGATGGTTCTTATCCATGAAATTCTTTTTGGCTACTCAACTCTGGTATTCTGACTTCCTTACTCCTTAATTTCTTTGAATTGTGTTGTGGTGGCCATCTTGGATTTCACAGACGCCATCTTGGATTTTTCACGATGTAATAATGACAAATGATGATGTCCGTCAGAATAATACTTCCTATGATGATAAAACCTTACCTACCATTTTTCTTAGTTTTTATGATGTTTCTACTTAAAGCTGTTAAAATAATTAGTATGCAAGTCACCAAGCGAGATGGTCATAAATACAGCCATCTGATCCTTCATGGTGTTCTGATAGTATGTTCAAAATTTCATCATAATATCTTAAAAAGATCTGAAGATACAGCTTTTTAAAGAGGGGTTAAGTCTGTAAAGTGTGCAAATTTCTTACCATTTTCAGTCACAAGCTTATATGCATTTGAATAAGACTGACTTGAGACAAAATGTCCAGTGAACTGTGTATCTTTTGATACTTTGAATGGTTATAACACTAATTCTACTGGACCGATTTAAAAAAAACAAAAAAACTAAAGATGATATTTTTTGTTTTCTATTCAATAATGCTTGATTTGAGTTTATTTTTTTTATTTTTTTTTTTACATGGTGGTCACCACATATCAAGGCCCGGAAGCCACTCAGGGATAAGGGTTATTGCAAGTACAGTACGTTAGTGTGGAGATTTGATGAAGTGTTTACTTAAGGGGGCGGTTCATTAGGAATTTGTTAACGTTGGACTTGAAGACATCCAAGTTGTAGTCAGGTGGGAAGCAGGCGGACGGAACAGTTCCACAGGCGTGCAGTTCTAAGAAAGAAGCTCTGTTCATGGAATCCACGTTTTTGATTTAGGCACAGATAAAGAGTGGGGGAAATTTTTCACAGTGGATTCAGCT
The DNA here is from genome assembly GCF_053919585.1 of Euprymna scolopes. Taxonomy (NCBI): domain Eukaryota; kingdom Metazoa; phylum Mollusca; class Cephalopoda; order Sepiida; family Sepiolidae; genus Euprymna; species Euprymna scolopes. Next base: position 115,205,893 of record NC_136487.1, read on the forward strand.
AGACGGGTGTTTTTCGTGAAAGATTGGCGAGGGGGGGACGAGAGATTGGAGTTCAGACGAGCACCTGCCATGGAAATAATGATAAAACAAGGATAGGCTTGCGATGTCTCTTCTGTGGGAGAGAGGTTGCAGGGTAGAGAAAAGGGCATCCCCCACTAAGCCATGAAGTCTATTTTGTACTCTGTCAAGGCAGGATAGGCTGTTTTTAGCAGCTCCTGCCCAGATATGGCAGCAGTATTCCATCCTTGGACGTACTTGGGTTTTATATAAATAGAGAATTGCATCAGTAGTGAGATATCTTCTGGAGCGGTAGAAAGATCCCACCATCTTTCCAGCGACCTTGGCAACAGACTTTGATGTATGTGTTCCATTTCAGATCAGGAGTAAAGGACAAACCCAGAAGCTTGTCAAAACATGGGGCTTCTCCCAGACGAGAGCCATCCATTTCAATTGATGCCAGATGGGGATCAGTGTTGATGATGTAAGGATAGGAGTTTAGTTTTAGATGCATTAAAGGTAACCAGCCACGACTTCCCCCACTGAATTTGATGTAAAGAAAAAAAATGGTGTCGTATCACTACTACTTATGCTTGTCAAGTTCCAATTTTTCAATTTTGACCCCCTTAGCAGATGTTTTTACTGGTTAAAAATCAAATCAAATTTATTCCACAGGTTTGAATCTACATATCAAATTTCAAGTCTGTAGACCCAAAATTAACAGGATAGTTTGGTAGAGACTGTTCAGCAAATGCACACAGACAAGATCACTTTTATATATGTTAATAAAGATGGTGAATAAAATAAAAAAACATGTGTGAGTTGCATTAATTTTGTGACTCAACAAACTATTTCTTATTAAAGACAATCTTAGAGGATATGACATCATATCTTAAAAAAAGACACAATTTCAGTCATCGACGGTGCAAACATCAAATCTCTGCGATAACATAATTCAAAGTAAAAATCTTTTTTCTTTTTCAGGAAAAAGACTTGGTCCATAAGCTTTTCAAGGTTTTAGCTCCACGTTATCGTAATTGTACGACGTCCTTCACTCAGATGCATATACTGCCGTCAGTTTATCCAGGACATGGAGGAGCTCTGGGAATTCTTGAGCTGAAAGGTTATGACTTTTATTTTGTTTGTTTCTTTCTCTTTTGGTCCTTAACTTATTTGGTAAGCATGAACGTGGCTAACAGTGTGGCTTATGGAATTCTTATCTAAATAAAAATTTTATCTGTCCATCTGTTGCGATTTTTTTATTTGAAATAGATACTAGTATTGGGACAGTTACTCGCGATCGGAAAACATCTGTGCTTATTTTCTGATGTTAAAAGCGATTCCTTTAATTATCTTTTTTATTTGATTTCATTTAAAACAAAATCTGCCACTGCTTGTAGTAATAATGAAATAACAGATATTTATTGATTTTTAAACGACCAGTAAAACTAAAATCTACAGATCACCTCCTCCACCCAATGTGTGTTTTATGTTTGCTCATTGGTCATGTGATTTTATGGTAATCGGCGGGGGGGGGGATATCAAGTTTATAATTAAATGTTTAGAGATTTATAAAGAATCGAATCAGGAATTTAGTACAAAATCGGTAATTGTATCAGAATCGGGAGAGGAGGGGGGGTAAATAACTTCTTTTAGAAATTTGGAAATTATGAGATCTTTAGTCTAAAGTTCTACCAATTGATCTATTTTGACTTTCTTATGAATATAGCTTAAAACATTACCGAAACAAAATAATTATAACTCTGTCGTGACGTCATAGATTTATGATTTACGTCATGTTTCAAAACATGAATTCAAGCATAAACAATGAAAAATAAAAGACAATTTCTACAATTGATGCTTCATTAGTAGACACATTATATAAATATTTGCAGGTCGCATAAATATTATATTTTAACTCATACAGAAACTGAGACATTTGCATGTGCATATTATTTTTTTTCTAAACCGTTCACTTTTTGTAAGTTAAAAAAAAGTATTTGAGCTGAGATCGAAAATTAGGCCAGCTTGACATGATCTTTAAAAAGTGTTTTCAAACCTACTTATTCTTAACATAAGGAATCTGTCATGTGAACCATTCACTCAAGCACATTCGTGAAACAGTTGACAAACAGATAAAAATCCAATGACATGTGTACCCCCCTCCCCGTATCAATTTTGGCTCCTTAGCAGCCCTTTTTTCTGGATGAAAACCAATTAAAAAGTTTTCCACATGACTGAATACCTCATATACCAAATTTCTGTAGTTCATTGAGTTCATTAAGTTGTCCTCTCACACACAAACTTTTATAAATGTATGGATTAGCAAAAATATGCGACCAGAATTAATTCCTCTATTTTTCATCCCAAACAAGGCATATTGCTACCTGGAATATAAGGGGTTACTCTTTGGAATCGTATCTAACAGGGGACTGTGGGGAATTGAGCAGTGAGATGTTTGTTCACATTACATTTAAACTTCTGCCAGTTAGTACAATTAGCGAGCGAAGCATGAAACAGGGAAGGAATTCCAAAGTCTAGCAGTTTGAGGAGAAAAAAAACTATTAGAGTAGAAGGCTTTCCAGCATCTAGGGAGCTCAACCGTGAAGGGGTGGGATTTTGCTGCTTATGGGGTTAGTTGGGAGTATGCACGTCAAGGAGGCACAAGTGCTATGAGTTCATCAAATTAGACAAAGTACTTTTAAAACAGGCACAAGGATGTGACATTGCAGCGATGGGAGAGAGATTGGAGCTCAGCCGATAGAGCAGAACCTTTTAGATTTGAGACTCTTTTTGAACCCTGTCTCCAGACCACATATATAAGAAGAATACTCCATGCAAATTTAAAAAATATTTCTATTCCATTAAATTGTTGTTGAACTTAAAAAAATTGATTTCTTTTTACGTTTCTCAATCAGTTCTGTATACTATTTACTTATATAGTTTTATTATTATAATCATTATAGGAAACCCATGGCCGCCTGTTGAACCGAAAAAGATCAGTACCAAAAAATCCCTCGTCAATCAACTTCTCGATGCCAGTCGCACAGATTTTGAAAATCAGTTTCTCCAATCAGTAAAACCATCCAATGTGGACGATTTGCTTGTGGATGTAAACAATCTGATGATTTCCGAACAAGAAAACAAATCCAGCAACACAGACTCGCTTGACCCGACAGAAATGGACGTGCAACAAAAGACGGCTTAACAAAAGATTCTCATTTGAAATGAAAGGGACGTCTCAATATTTATTTTTTTAGATTGTGTACTTTTATGTTTTTTTTAAATTTACAAATAAACTCCTCACTTATTTAATTGCATATTTTGCATTAAATTGTGATTTATTCCATTAAAATACTATACATGAAGGTCATTCCAAAAGTAACGCTTCCTATTTTAACACAAAAAGTTGAAGAACTACAAAGATGGGAGTGGTACCATTAAAACGAGCAACCTTTTGTGCTCCAGAATTTATTTTTCGTCATAGTCACCACCATTCTCAATGCATTTTTGCCAGGAATTCAATGCCGCATCTCCGCTTCTGAGACGAGAGGTTGCTTTCTTAGAGTCTCACACTGTCAATATCTGCAACAGAGATAAAACTTTAAGGTCGGGTAAGTTCAGTCATCATAACCATGCAATTTGCAATCCCCTCTGATCTATTTAAGTGGAATAAAAAAAATAGGAAGAATTACTTTTGGAACGCTCCTCATACCTCATTACACAATGTGTTCCTTCTTTCATTTGTCTAACGTCAGTCAGGATTTCCTTGAACAGAGTTTTTTTCCAAGAACTTCTCTGTGGAACATAAACCTCATAAGTAATCAAACTTTGTTCATTCCATTAACCCTTTATGACCTGGTTGAACTAATTCATTCAGTCATAAATAAATTAATGTCACAACTTTAAATAAAGTGGGAATTGATTCAAACACACCTTTGTACGTATTAGTTCAGTATCTGGGTAGATGTCAGATACCTCCAAGTTGCAACTATCCATTGCTTACATTCAGTGTGCTTCCATCTAAAATTAACAATAAATATTTTTTTTAATCATCTACATCACAACTCAGGTCATAAAGGGTTAACTATTTTCAATCCTTTCATAATATTCTTCATCTTTCCACTGACAGTCATTCCATCTCATTAATGCTTATTCTCAACTAGAATTTGGTCTTGATAAGTTAGTGATGACTCATTAAAATAATTTTTTTAAATCATAATTTAATATATTAAATTAATCTTTCTCGTATATCTCTCTATATATCTATACATGAGGAGGGGTGGCAGTGAGAGAGGGATACAAAGTCATAGCACTCCTTCTGAAGCCAAGCCTGGGTCTCTTTGGACTTGTGGGCCAGCGCCAAGTCCTGTTGCCACGTCCAGGGTTTGTCATTAATTACACCAGAGGATCATCACACTCTTTAACACATCCAGGTACACTTCGATGTGTACTTTCAAGTAGACTTCACTTGAAACCACACCAAAGACCATAATCATGGCCGGAAACTTTGCTTTTATCACCCCAGGCACGTCCCTGTTATCCAGAATTGCATTTTAAGGGTGCTGGCAATGGTCCTGTTGGATCGGTAGAGAGCATGAGTTGTACAGTGGTGCATCTCCAATCTCGCTCGTGGAACATTGTGTCACTTTCAGACATGATAGAAGGCTCCTATCGCTCTTGGGATTTGTACATAACTGCCCAACTAGTAGATGGCCTGCAACAAAAAAAAGAAAACCGGTTTTCATCAAACAGAAATGGAATCATGTCGTCTTTTCTAGGGAGACAATTTTATTGTTCCACTCTGTACACGAGTAGGGAGACATGATGTTGCCCGGGATTAAATGATGATCAGCGAATGTTTCCCACTCCCATATTTATATTTTCAATGAAATCGATTGATTGCCTGCCCTAGTTGAGGACCCATCACAGTTTATGGAAAGGAAGCTTCACATGCCTTCCCGCAGTGACAGTGTACAATACATTTTACTCTACAATGCACTGTAGAGAACATACTGTTGATTTTTATAAACTTATTTTTTATATATAACAGCTTAAATTAAAGTTTAAAATTCAAAAGTCAAGTATCATGCTTTAAACAGAAACATTTATTTTGAATGCATTTTTTTTTTTTTTTTTTTTTTTTTTTTTACAGTGATCACCACTTATCAAGGCCCGGAAGCCACTCAGGGATAAGGGTTATTGCAAGTACATTACGTTAGTGTGGAGATTTGATGAAGTGTTTAATTAAGGGGGCGGTTCATTAGGAATTTGTTAACATTGGACTTGAAGACATCCAAGTTGTAGTCCGGAGGGAAGCAGGCGGACGGAACAGAGTTCCACAGGCGTGCAGTTTTAAGAAAGAAGCTTTGTTCATGGAATCCGTCTTATCAAAGAATCTACTGTTGATTTTATATGTTGGGCCTTTTGGCTTTTGTGGTAATAAAACTTCTCGGTACTCTTGATTAATTTGACTCAGATTCTCGGGAATTCCTGTCAAGCATAGATCGGGCGAGACCGGCAATCGTCAGTTTCAGCCGAGCGTTGTTTAAATGTTGAAATCCTAAATTGACTTTTTGTTTTTATTTACATCATCGACAAAGAGGTTTTTTTTTTTTTTTTTTTGATGACTGTACCAAATTGCAACACCAAAACCCTCCTTCCAATAATAAACAAATACATTGTGTCAAGGACTACAGTCATATATCCGACTGTTAGAAGGGCCTATAACAAAGTAAGAGGAGAAGGATTCCACCAACCACCTGATAATGAATCATAAGTATAAATTTTGTAGACCCCACAACGAAGGCAACAACAGACTACCTCGAGAGGATGTGGAAGGAAGCGAAATAAGCAAGAATGCAGAACTAACTAGAAGCTTCTGGGTACATATTTACTTGAATTTATGTGGAGACAAAAATTCAGAAGTGATCTTTTTCTCTCCATCATAAATCACGTTTCCAAAAGCTACCCGGTTCTTGGGGAGCTTCCTTCCATTTCGTTTTACTCCCAGCTTCCTCCCTCTTTGTTGTCGATGACTGTTCAACAGTCGACAGAAGTAAAAGATTCCTAAGTTCTTCCGCCAGTTATGAACAGCCATAAAAAAAAAAATCTAAAGATTTCTTGAAAAAAAAAAAAATCTAAATTTTTTCCTGTACTTTCATCTAACAATTTACACTTTTCCTAAACATATCTTTACGCATTTTCTTAAAAAAAAATATGTGTGTATATATAACTACTTCATTTACTAACATAAAATTAATATACGAAAGTATAAATTTGCGCGTAAACTTTAAGTATTTACTTCAAAAGTGCTCAATACGTAGGTAGAGCTAGTTAGTAATTTATAAAATATATATGGCGATTAAGCTACACTGAATATTCCACGCTTCATCCACATTCTTCAGGCTTATGCGCGAATTTTGTGATTGCCTGTCATTTTTATATATGCACCTTCTATTGAGATTTTAGTTAGCCAATCAGCTTTCTAGTATCCACCGCACCCTTTCTATCAGCCAATCAACATGCACTTACAAGACAAAGGCCCATTTGACCTCTGGTTGACCTGATTCTTTGTGTGTGCTTTATTTAGCCTGGATGTCTTGACCTCTTTTAAATCTAGGTTAGGGTTTTTTTTTTTTTTAATGTTAGTTTATATATACATATACATACATATATGTGTGATAGTTTATGTATATGCATATTTATTTATTTGTTTATTTTCTATTGTTTTTGTTTTAAAGTTATTTTGTATCTCTATCCTAGAGTAAATTTTATCACATGAACACAGTTGTTCACTATTTCTCTCCTACAGTTTAATAGATGTTGGGGTTCTTTAACGTACAGGATAGCTAATTTTTCATGAAGGCATAATCTACATGGGTCATCTAGGTCTCTACATGTGTTTGCTTGTCTTACTATTTTCCATTCGACTACCAGCGAATGTCCGCTTTCCTTGAGTTCCCAGTATTTGTTTGCTAGCGTTGTTTTCATACAGTTTTTTTTATTATTGAATGTACTTTTGTGGTCATAATATCGAGTTTTGAAATCTAAGGACGTCATACCTACGTAATATTTCTTGTTATTCGGGTTTTCTTTCGCAAATATTGTGGCCTGGTAAACTATGCTTTTGGTTAGACATTTATTTTGAAGTGGGCCTTTGTCCTGGAAGTGCATACTCATTGGCTGAGAGGAAGGACACGGTGGATACTAGAAACCTGATTGGCTAACTAAAATTTCAATAGAAGGTGCATATATAAAAACGACAGACAACCACAAAATTTGCGCATAAGCCTGAAGAATCCTAGAGTGGATGAAACGCAGAATATTCAGTGTAGCTTAATCGCCATATATATATTTATATAAAATTTCTATGCCCCCCCCCCTCGCCTAAAAAATGAAAACTTGACTGAACAAAAAGTCTTGAAAAAACTTGTACTTATACCTAACAATTTACGGTATAAAAAAAAGTAAAACTTCCATCTTTTCTTGAAGAAAAAAGAAAAACTTGTTGATAAATATTTTGCCAAAAAAAAAAAAAAATAAAGAATAAAATAAATTAAAATATTTTCAGTTAAATTTAAAAGTAAGTTTTTTTGTTCTTTTTGATTATTTCCACTTTTTTTTTTCTTTTCTGTTTTTTTTGCAAAGTATTTAATAACAAAAGTGTTTGTGTGTATATGTTCAGTTCAGTGTGCGTTTGAAAATAAAAACACATGCATGCATGATTCCGACAGACTAACGGGACAAAAATAGAAATACAACAACAAAAAAATATAAACATACTGTAAAGTAACTGAATATCTATATGTATTTAATTTTATCACAAGAAGTTGCAGTTTGTATTATTTACATTTTTTTTTTTGCACAGTATTTAACAACAAAAGTTGTTTTTGTTTTCAAACGCACACTGAACCAAACACATGCATGCATGTATAAATTTACTGCATACCTATTTATTTTTCTCCAGAGAAGTTGCATTTTGCACTGTTTATTTACTTTTATTATGTTTTTGACAACTAAAGTTGTGTTTTTTTATTGTTACATCGCCAGGCCAAATAATATGTCTCTTAGTGACGCCATATTTTTAATTTTATTAATCGTTCATTTATAAATGAAAGAATAAAATTCTTCATTATGAGAATTTTCAGAAATCAGCCAATCAGAATAGATGGAATTTGACGAGGGAGCCGTCATTATTTATGAGTCGGAAATCGGAAAGATTGTTATGTCTATACATCTATGGGTCAGTTACGATTGGTGTAATCACTCTGCCTGTGGAAAATAAAGAATTGGTCCTGGTGATAACTGCTAGCAGTGTTAGGACTAAATATTTAGAGAGAAAAATAGGAACTACTTCCTCTAAAGATGTTGTGATTGTGATGGTGTTGTTTGTTGGATGCAATGTAGCATTTTATTATTACGACTGAATGTGTCTATAATGATGTTTGAAAGCTACATAAAATATTGGCTATTAGGATAGATATATGGATTTTATATGTGGCATCTGTTGTTACAAACCTACAATATTTTGGTCCAGAGGGGAATTTCTGCAGTCATTTTATTATATAGGAGATAACAGCACACAAATCATTTAAGGTTTAACAATGTTTCCATGGCTTTTCTTTTCCAGTATACAATGAATATGCATATCTCCAAAGCACAATCTACTGTCTTTCACTATTTGATAAAAAAGAATGCAGATTTTCTCAGCTTAACTGCTGCATCTCTATTGATTTTCTGTCCGACCAAAAAATAATCACATTTAATACTGTAAAAAAATTATCTCAAGAAAAAAAAATGGACAATATTTCATGATAGTAAAAAAAAAATGAAAAGAAATAAGATCTACTTGAGAAAATTTCTTTAAGTTAACTCTTTATTTCAGGGTCTTTTTCTTTGGTAAGGTTTTATAGTGACTGATCGTTTTGTACTTGTTGGCACGGCTGGTTTTCTTTTCACACGTCTCAGAAAGTCTTGCCTATGAAAAGAAAGAAAAAACAATCTATATAATTCAATAAAACAGATGCGCGTGTGGATTACTAGTCGTATAACGCTGAAATTAACAGGAAATAGTAATCATATAATAAGGATGGTTTACAACGAGTAAAATCTTTGTTTGGATGGATGAAATGCACTTTAACTTGCCGATATATTTCTATTACTGTTGTGCATGCGCAAATTTATTCATACTTTGAACTGGTTTAAATTTTTCTTATATATCTGTCAATAGCTTAAATGGTAGGGAATGCGGCTAGAGCTCTAAATGTTTTGGTTTTGATTCTTGCGAATGGAACCAAAGTCATCTTTTTAAAAACTTGAAATCAACACTAATATATATATATATATATATATATTAGTGTTGGGACAATTACTTGGAATCAGGAATCAAGAAGAACACATTCATTGCCAACTACGAGTATTCTTGTACCCTGACATTTACTTAGCCTAACCTGCTACTAATAAACTTGTAGTAACGAAATTCTTTTTCTATTAGTCAATGTGTGCTTGGCACGTACGATAACTATCTTTAACTTGGACTGGCATCTCAAAATAACACATATTGAATAGCATGTTTACGAGTTATCTCGTATTTGGCCTCTGCCATGTATTATGTATTTTTCTAGCGAATACGTATATAAGTTGAATGATTCACTATAAATAAAAGCTGATTTGAGTTATTTTTATTACAAAAAATATACAAACTGATAAAAAAAATGACAATTTCTTTAGTAAAAATTAGTGACAATTCCTTTAGAAATAAATACAAATTTAATAAATATTCCATATTATATTCATATATTTGTTGACTTTACTTTTTGGAAATTGCAGAAAAATAGCTTCGCAATGACAATAAATTTAATAGAGCTATAGCTGGCTGCGAATGTGTTTAGGCATCAGAATTGGAGAAAATTGTGCTTACTTTCTGATGCTGAAACTGATTCTTGTAATTGTTTATTATTTGGTTTGTTTTTGTTTTTAAACTGAATTCTCCATCACTTCAACTAAAGATACAAAATGTATTGGTTTTAAGCTACAAACAAAATTAAAATATATAGATCATCCACACAAGTATACATAGGTATATTTTTATGTTCATGAAAATATATCACATGGGTTTTTACAATAATCCAAAGAAAAACAACTCTATAAATAAATATTTAGTGATTTTTAAAAAATCAGAATTGGGAATATAAAATAGAATTGGTAATTATATCAGAATTGAGAAAAATTTTGGAATCACTAATATATATATATATATATATAATATTCAATAGAAAATTGGTTCTGTAATAATAAATATGAAGTCTGCATGAATTAAAATGTATTTAAGCATATTTTATGACTGGGCAAAACCCCTACCCCACATTCCCCCACTCACGCTCTGCTAATCTTATATAAATAGAGATTTGAGATTCTGTCTGTTGGTCACATTTTTTAATGCAATAAATACATTGCGTTATTTCTCTTACTTTGAAATATTTTATTTTAAAACTGGAAAATATTGTATGAATAGTAAGTAACAAATTCCCAACAAATAAAGTGAAGTATATGACCGACAATTGAAACTGAAACGGTGTATAAGGATTATTTGATACTGGAGATTTTCATAATTGTACCCTTTTTCCAAAAGATGGGAGATATATGAGAAATATTTGGAATCAAGTCTCTCATTGCTGAATTTCAGATTATTTGAAACCATAGCAGCAAGTTTTAGTCACCCTTCCATCAAGACCAGAGGTTTTGGGGAAATTAATATCTATACTTTTGTAAGATCCTATAGCGACACTTAGAGATACCCTTGCAAACCAAATTAGGGTTGTGACCTTAGTGATAGAAATCATTGTTAGATACCAATGATCAAACACAAAACATTTATGTATAAATCTTTTTTACATATCAAATAGTATGAATTAAATAAATGTAATTTCTCACAATCTTTTCATCAAAAGAAACTAAAAAAAATGAAAATAATTTTGTATTTTTCTTACAAGAAAAATAACTTACTTGGTTTGTAATCTCCGATGATTATTCCACACTTGACCAAAAGATGGTAACCAGGAATCCGAAACTGGTAAGTTATGTTCAAAATTAGCACCAACTCTTTCCTTGGGAAGTTTTTGTTTCTGCTGAGCTTTTACTGAAATTAAATACAATAAAATACAAATATCAAAGCAATTTTTTTGTTTGTTAATATTTTGGAAGCAAAGTGTACAGATAGTTCCTATTTACAATGCCTTCCCACAGGACAGAGTTTGACACCAAGGTCATTTTTTAACGTGGAGAAAAGAAACAAAAATGAAAGTTGTCTCAGTCATGAAGGATTTCTCCTCCACTGACATAGAACAAGAAACTGAAGTGTAGCATCTGAAAAACACATACTACACTTTGATCTTGACCCAAAGTGTACAGATAGTTACCCTTATACAATTGTCTATCTGGGATTATGAACATGGTCTTGCGAGTTCACTACCATTGAGTCATGATCATCCCACTTGTTGTGATGGTTCAAAGTAATTGTCAGATCCAGTTAGTCCTGCAAAAAAAAGAATTCTCCCTCCAAAACAAAAATCATAAACCCAGTTTATAAACACTTATAAAACTCGTAAAATCTGTTAGCAACAGACAGAGGCTATTAAGCTAATTAGAGAATCCATAAAACTTAGGAATATCATGATAGTTAGCTAATATAGAATATAGAACTCCGAAAATGTAACAGTGATGCATATTCATTCACACAATTTTGAGGCACCAAGTTCAGGACTGCAGCACACCATGTGAAAGGAGATCGCTGGTACATCTCTGAGCAAACACCAGTGTGATTACGCAGAGAGTCTAATGTGAATATATATTGTCGCAGGTTTGGTCTGTTCAGCCACAGAACAGGCTGGTATTGTGGTGAGGCAAGAACCATGAAATAATTTGTAGGCAACAGAAGTAACTGTCACATTCCGGTGAGTAGACAGCAGATCTGATCCAAGCAGATCATATACTCCAGAGGGAACAGGGTCATGGTGGGGAATATGTGAGTGATATATATCTGGTGGCATGATGCTGTAGATGCTCGAGAGAATCAAACACCCTGCCAACTTTGGCGAGCATTAAGGACCCATATTCCAAGTGGGGACAAATCATTGTCTTGTAAAGTCAGCAAATGCCATCATGAGGAATTGTTTCTCTGTTTAATAGTTTTTTTGAGACTTATTTCATGTCAAAGTTTTAATACCAATAACAATGTGTGGTATAACATTCATTTATGTTCTTGACTGGTGAATAGAAGAAAGTACACTACCATGTTAGATGTCTTTTTTAACTTTTCCTGAACTGTTATGTTATTATGTAATTGGAAATATCAGGTGCTCTATCCTAGTGATCTTGCAAATTGATGACCAATATGTTGCTGCTGAAGAAATTATTATTATTATTTTTTTTTTTTTTTTTATCTATTACTGATGCTACTAAGGAAGAGAGGAAGATGCTTTCTTCGTCTTTGGTTGGATGACAGCAGTAGTGCTGTCATCCAACCAAAGTCGAAGAAAGCAGATAATTCTATTTCTGCTATTAAAACATGGCAGTGATGACTGTCATCACTAATGAGAGACATCATTATCGAATCAGTTAACTCCTTACATGTCAAAGAGACGAACAGCTGTTTCTATCAATTAAAAAACAAGGACAATTTGGTGCGGATAAAAGAACTTTCCATGTAATGCTACCAGTAGCTTATTTGTATGGCAATGCTTAATTGTGCTATATTTTGAATTGATTGGAATAATTGAAAAATATTTAAAAAAAAAAAAGGTCCACAAAAAGTGAGATGTGTTTACATATTTCTATGCATAAGATTCACTGCTAAACTAATCGACCAATGAATTATGGAATATATATTCTAGGCTACATGGTAAATAACATTAACACATTATTTCTTTTTGTAAACTTTACCATTCTTTACAGTTCAAACTGTCACTACTCTTCACACTAACTTTTAAAATAAGATAAAAAAAAATTTCATATAGAAAAGAATTGCTCTACATCAAATTTTGAGTCATATGATTTCAAACTCCTTCAAATATAAGCAACTTGAACTCACAGTGACATTTTTAAGCAAGGATTATAGGGCTATAAGATCTGGTTTTCTGAAACGTGTAAATGGACTTACCACCATTGGATTTACTGATGATACCATTTGATCTAGGGAAACCATTCAAGTTCCAACTCCATTCTTTTGGATATTGTTACTCTTCTATTTTTCATCTTCATACGTGGACTTTAAGCTGAATATCCTTTATTGATCTATATATTTCGATATTATCTTTAGAATATTATTCCCTTCATACTTTGATACTTACAAGCAATGTGCTAACCAGAAAAATTATAGCTAGTCTATATAAAACTTTTATAATTTTATGAGTTGGAACAATTACATCGAGAGTATCGCCAGGACCACTGCGAAGAAGGTAGGTTCTCTCTACCATGCTAGAAAGATACTAACGCCCGAAAGTATCCTATACCTCTATAAGGCCACCATTCGTCCATGTATGGAGTATTGTTGTCATATTTGAGCTGATGCATCTACCACTAGTCTCTCGCTCCTAGACAAGGTTCAAAAGAGAGTCGCCAATCTAATAGGTCCTGAACTGTCATCTAAACTTCAGCCCCTGTCCCATCGACGAAATATTGCATCCCTCTGCCTTTTCTACAAGTACTTTAATGGTGAATGCTCTGATGAACTGCAAGCACTTGTGCCCCCTCGACGTAAATAACCCGACAAACCTGACAAGCAGCTAAATCCCACCCCTTCACAGTAGAGATCCCTAGATGTAAGAGAGCCTTCTACTCCAGTAGTTTCTTCCCCAGGACAGCTAGACTTTGGAATTCCCTGCAGAGTCGTTGCTTCCCCAACTGTACTGACATGCAGAAGTTAAAGTGCAACGTGAACCGACATCTTGCTGCCCAACTCCCTATACAGTACCCCTGATGCCTATGTCCCTGATAGTAGCCCTCTACAACAAAGTGGCAATATTCCTAGTTTGGAGTGAAAATGTAATAAAAAAAAAAAACTGGCATATATAAAAGTTATTTTGCTAAGTGCTTTTCCTCCAAGGATAAGAGCCATTCTTTGAAACTCCATGGAATAAAGAAATAATCATCTTTAGTTTGTATGTCTTGTTTCGAATAATAAATGTTGTAAATTGCAATTTGCAAAATTTTAACTTCCTTTTATATATTGATGCTCTATCTTGAATATTGAGATTTTTCATCTGGTCAGGATTTTCCTATAAATATTGGTATTTATATATCCACCTTTTTCAAACAATTTTTTAACTTGTAAACTCTGAAATTTCTGAACCATATATTTCTCTTTTTTATTTCATTTTTATTCTGTTTAGTCCTGACATCCTTTCCCCCCCTTTCGCTTTCTATGCATGGAGTCTAAAAATGTCATTTAACCCCTCACCCCTCCCTTTTAAATTTAACGTTTTATTTTTCTTAAAATAAATATATTTATTCAATTCTCTCATTTGAGAACCAGACGCTTTCAGTGGTACACAAACTTTATTATGTCACCTGACGAGGATTTTTGGTCCTTACCGACTATGTAATATTTATTTATTTATATATATATATATATATATATATATTATATGATGATTGCAACATCTTGTCAGACGAGTGCCACTCCCTCAGACATTTAAAATCCATAAGCCCAAATGTCTGAGGGAGTATCTATACAAATATGATGTTACAGAGTCTTAGCTTTGTACGACAGCTAAGTCTCTCTCTCGGTTCAAAATGTTGAGAGCCAGCAATAAGCAAGAGCAAGATAGCCAGCAACAAATTAAACTGCAGACCAGCTTAATGCGGGTACTGGTCTTCCGCTTTATGGTTTTTTAAATCAGAGATTTGCTTCTCCTAGAAAGGTTGCCTTCACCACGGCTTACGGGAGCCCTCTCTACCCCAATACACATATACACACACACAAATATACATGGTGCTAGTTGGCCGTTGACCCAGAAAAAGAGTTCATTCGCCCTTTGGAAGGTCTTGTTTTTAATCCTTCAGGGAGACTAGCCGCCCTCCTCACCAAACAAGTCTAGTGGGGGAACCAGTTTAGTCGCCGGTGACCCGACCATGAGGCAGGTAGTACTGGGTTACATGGTACTAGTAGCATATATATATATATATATATATATATATATATATACACACACACACACACACACACACACACATATATATACACTTTTGGTAAGTGTATCAAACATGGTATTCAAACATCACTGGGTTAAATTTGTATGAAAGATTTGAGAAAATTTTTAGCACAACAGATTTTTCTGATAATTTTTAAAGGCAACACAATTGGTATTTTGAAACGATTTTAGAGAAAGAAAAAATTTTAAAGGCAACACAATTGGTATTTTGAAACAATTTTAGAGAAAGAAAAATTTTTAAAGGCAACACAATTGGTATTTTGAAACAATTTTAGAGAAAGAAAAATTAAAATATTTTACTTACAGTGTTTGTCAAAATCTTCAAATGTTGGACCAATCGTGCTCGCTTGAACTGGTTCGACATTTTGTAACCATGGCGGTAAAGCGTCAGTAAATATATTTCCGATTTTAGGATCTACAGAATCCTACCCAAAGAAATAATTAAACTTTACAAAAATATCCATTGAAGAAAAAGAAAAAAAAAAAAAGAATAATAATAAATAAATAATACATCACTTAATCCTAATCAATAAAATAATAACTTTTAGACAAAATTCAACTTTATCAACATCGTCTCCTTCTAGGGTGATATGCTGACTCCAACAAATCTTTACCAATTTGATGTCTTTTATGCAAGACAGTTTGTCTTCAACCACAAAATATGCTTCAGTTTCTGATATCTTCTTTATTTGAGCCAAATCTCTTTCCTTAGAGCAATCTTTTGAGGTCTACGCACAGCCAGTAGGGATCAGATTTGGAGGATAGGGTGGATGTGAAACCATTTAGGAGTGCAATTCATGTAGATGTGTCATTGTTGCTGTTGTGTCTGGAGAAATGGGTTGTTGGAATCATGGAATATTTGAATGAAAAGTAAACAAGTTCATTTTAGGTTAAATACTATTTATTACAGTTGAAACACAAAATATATTTACAGCACGATATGCATGTGTTAGCGCAGCTGCCATCTTGTCCATTCTCCCTGGAATTCTCTAATGTTTTCTTTTCATCTACATAAGGGGAAATAACTCTTATTAGAGTTATTTCCCCTTTAGCTTTTGATCACTATAACAGTCACTATCATACTCCGTGCACTTTTGATCACTATAACAGTTGCGACCGACTTATGGCACTGTGGACTGTCTTTGTGAAGGAACATTTTTTTCATCTTCATTTGTGGACATTTTTTAGTGATTCCTCCTTAAAATGCACTGATAATACGATATGATATTCGCTATTAATGTTTCTCTATTCTCAAGGTAATTGTTGAAACAAAATACTTTGCACATCCCAAAATATGGAGACCGACTCATATTTATGTCATTTGTCAATTTGGATGGCTTTCACCTGATGCTGCCCACTCAGCTGACTGCTGATTTAACTCCAGAGTGAAGTGGTGGGTTCATGTTTCATCCATTGTTGCATATTGATGCAAAAATCAATTTGTGTTATATTGAAATACTGGCAAATAATGCTCTTAATTATCAATGCAATTTGGATTTTGATCAATTATGAGCAAACGAAGTGCTCACTTTGAACACCTTTCTCCTTGACAAATGTCCACGCAAAATGGTGAATAGACTGTGTTTTTGTATATATTTCCAACTCCTCTGCTATTTTATGAAACTTTAAATTACGATCAACTGAAACACGTTTATGAACTTTTAAAAAATATTTTCCACAACAACTGTTAAATTTGGGCCACTTGAGCATTCAGCATCATTTGTTTCTGTACAATTGTGTTTAAAATCAATATAAGTTATCAAACTATTGCTTTGCTTGAATAGTATTTTATCCTCATCAGAAAACAATTCCTTATTAACGAAATTAGATTTTTACACTGTTTTCAACATTTGCAACATTAGTTTCATTTAAATAATTTGTAAAATAATAATCCAATTGGACTCATATTTTGACACATGCCATTTGAAGGTTAGTATTTTCTAACACCAATATGTATTTTCTATTAGTGGCACCATGTATATGTCAGGCCCAGGACGTATTAAGTGATTTGTTACTGGAACATAAATTAAGAAATTATAACAATCATAGCAAACTATGATTATTTGAAAAAAGTTTTATGATTATTATTGATCAGCATTTCCATTACAAAAATCAGATTTTATAGTTATGGATGACCAAAATGACCTATAATTTCATCCATTTCTCCTGAACCCCAGTCCAATCTAATAATATTAAATCAGCAATTATATATATTATTCTCCACAGTGAGATGGATCACAGACGGGGAAATGTAAGGTGACTCTGTCCTAGACCCCATACGTACCCTGTATGGTAGTCGACCAAGAGAATGAGTAAAACCCTTTCATTGTATGTTCTCTTATATTCTGTTGCTCCCATGTCGTCACTGTAGAGGTTTCTAGTGTAGGGGAATAACGGAGAAGAACACTGGTTGCTAGAGACAAGGGTGGGTTAGTTCCCTTTGGACAGAGAGATCCAGACAACAGGACACGAATGCATGCTTGCTCCATGGTGGGCTTGGAAATAACAAGAATAAATGTTCTTTTATTAAAACTGAAAAAAATCCTGAGTGAGTCGAATTTTTGCTTCTTTTCTTCTTCCTTTTCTTTGATGTCTTTTATACAGACTTTGCATGCTAATATTATTTAGTCTTTTATGACAGACTCTTTATAGTCTTTTATGACAGACTCTTTATAGTCTTTTATGACAGACTCTTTATAGTCTTTTATGACAGACTCTTTATAGTCTTTTATGACAGACTCTATTATTGATGTCTTTTATGACCGACTCTATTATTGATGTCTTTTATGACAGACTCTATTATTGATGTCTTTTATGACAGACTCTATTATTGATGTCTTTTATGACAGACTCTATTATTGATGTCTTTTATGACAGACTCTATTATTGATGTCTTTTATGACAGACTCTATTATTGATGTCTTTTATGACAGACTCTATTATTGATGTCTTTTATGACAGACTCTATTATTGATGTCTTTTATGACAGACTCTATTATTGATGTCTTTTATGACAGACTCTATTATTGATGTCTTTTATGACAGACTCTATTATTGATGTCTTTTATGACCGACTCTATTATTGATGTCTTTTATGACCGACTCTATTATTGATGTCTTTTATGACCGACTCTATTATTGATGTCTTTTATGACAGACTCTATTATTGATGTCTTTTATGACCGACTCTATTATTGATGTCTTTTATGACCGACTCTATTATTGATGTCTTTTATGACCGACTCTATTATTGATGTCTTTTATGACCGACTCTATTATTGATGTCTTTTATGACCGACTCTATTATTGATGTCTTTTATGACCGACTCTATTATTGATGTCTTTTATGACCGACTCTATTATTGATGTCTTTTATGACCGACTCTATTATTGATGTCTTTTATGACAGACTCTATTATTGATGTCTTTTATGACAGACTCTATTATTGATGTCTTTTATGACAGACTCTATTATTGATGTCTTTTATGACAGACTCTATTATTGATGTCTTTTATGACAGACTCTATTATTGATGTCTTTTATGACAGACTCTATTATTGATGTCTTTTATGACAGACTCTATTATTGATGTCTTTTATGACAGACTCTATTATTGATGTCTTTTATGACAGACTCTATTATTGATGTCTTTTATGACAGACTCTATTATTGATGTCTTTTATGACAGACTCTATTATTGATGTCTTTTATGACAGACTCTATTATTGATGTCTTTTATGACAGACTCTATTATTGATGTCTTTTATGACAGACTCTATTATTGATGTCTTTTATGACCGACTCTATTATTGATGTCTTTTATGACCGACTCTATTATTGATGTCTTTTATGACAGACTCTATTATTGATGTCTTTTATGACAGACTCTATTATTGATGTCTTTTATGACAGACTCTATTATTGATGTCTTTTATGACCGACTCTATTATTGATGTCTTTTATGACAGACTCTATTATTGATGTCTTTTATGACAGACTCTATTATTGATGTCTTTTATGACAGACTCTATTATTGATGTCTTTTATGACAGACTCTATTATTGATGTCTTTTATGACCGACTCTATTATTGATGTCTTTTATGACCGACTCTATTATTGTGGTCTTTTATGACAGACTCTATTATTGATGTCTTTTATGACCGACTCTATTATTGATGTCTTTTATGACCGACTCTATTATTGTGGTCTTTTATGACCGACTCTATTATTGATGTCTTTTATGACAGACTCTATTATTGATGTCTTTTATGACAGACTCTATTATTGATGTCTTTTATGACCGACTCTGCATGCTAATATTATTTAGTCTTTTATTAATCACCATTAAAATTCCATAAAACTAAAGGGTAGTCAATTATAAGAAAGGAATTTAATCACTAATTAAGTCTGATGTAATCATCTGCGTTTAGATACAAGAATTCTGTGTAGCTTTAATATCATATATTAGTGGTCTTTTCTTTTAGTTAAATATTTTCCGCCTGCATCTATGTATCCTACCAAGCATAAAACATCGCACATGTTAATGTAATGTGCAAAAAAAAAAAAAAAAACTTACCGTGATATTAATGCAAGTTAGACCAGAAGAAAATACTGCAATCGTTTTTTTTCCTTTCGTTTTAGTTTCACATTTTAAAGCAGATGGTATGTTATTTTCATATGGAGATTTTTGGTGATTTTTCTGAAAAAAAAAATATTTATAGAAAAATGTTTAACATTCATTCTTTAACAGAATTTATCTAAACAAAAACAAAACAAATTTACTTGTAATCAGAATCTAAACTTTCGAATTTCAAAATAATACATTCCGAAACAGTTTTAGTTTGGGCAAAATTGTTTAATGGTGCTTATAGAATTCTATATTCCTATTTATCTACCTCCCCATGATGACAGAAGTAGACAAAAGGTCAATTTTTTAACATGGGAAAAATCCAATTTCTTAAAGAAAGGGGCGTTTTCAATTTGCACAAAAATAAAAATGGATTCAGTCTAGAAGGATATTTCCTTTACCTACCAATGACAGAAAATGTTAAGTTATTAGGTCAATACAAAAGTTCATGCTTTTTTAAGGTTTCATCTTGAAAATAAAAAACTGTTTTTGAAAATCTTTATCCATAACAACTTTTGCTATCTCTAATTTTATTCCATCTGTTAAATATGCTTATAAATGCCTCCCAGAATAATAATTTAATTTTAGGTTTTGAGGCCTCCCAGAATAATAATTTAATTTTAGGTTTTGATGCGAAATATGAATCTAACTCATGTTCAATCATTTTTCGTGATGTTAACCTACATCTATCTAAATGGTTTTGTAATCATCAAAATAAGTGATAATCTGAGGGAGCTAGGTCGGGAGAATATGTAAGAATATGGACAAGAAGTATGTATCATGTCAAATGCTAATAAAATGGAGCCTTCAGGTCACCCTTGACCATGATTAACCAATTTATTTTTCTTTGATTTCATCTGTCAATGAGCTTGTAAATGTATCACTGGTAAAATTATTTAGGTTTTGATGTGTAATATGAATTAAACTTATGTTCAATCTCCTCTTATGATGTTAACTTATGTAATCATCGAA
The DNA here is from genome assembly GCF_053919585.1 of Euprymna scolopes. Lineage (NCBI taxonomy): Eukaryota > Metazoa > Mollusca > Cephalopoda > Sepiida > Sepiolidae > Euprymna > Euprymna scolopes. The sequence continues at coordinate 115,226,703 of NC_136487.1, forward strand.
ATAACTGAGATAGCTAGGTCAGGAGAATGTGCAGGATGGGGAAAAATTTCCCAACCAAATTCTCCTAGATCTTTGGTCCATAGTGCTGTATGAGAACAAGTATTATCATGATGGAAGATGACCCCCCCCCCCTTTTGTTGACTAAGGCAGGTCATTTTTGGGTCAACATGGATTAGAGTATTGCTAAAAAATATGAACGTTTTAATAATCTGAAAGAAAAAAGTTATAAATTAATTATGGTTATAAGTTATAACAATATACATAAAATAAGTTACAATCGTTTAAAATGACCTTTCTCCAAATATATTCCTCCTCTGGTCGTATATATTTGTTAATTTTATTTATCTCTTCTTCTTTGCAATGAACCAATAGGCTGATTTTGGCCTAGTAAAGCTAAGAATAACTTCTAAAAAAAGATCTCCAGGCCAATTGGTAACACCTTCATTTTTTATCACCTTTTTTGTCGTCTTGTTGGCTCAACTTCAATATGGCACAAAACCATACCAGATTCGCCCTAAAATGTCTGAAAGCATATTGGCAAAATACTTAGCTCAGCCAATGACGTATAATAATGCTCAAAGACATCACACACACACACACACACACTTAAAAGCTGCTCTTGTTGCAGAGTTTTATGAATGATTTTTTTAAGAGTATATTTAGTTATTTCCCACTGCAAGAACTTGATGAAGATGACTCCCTTTCTGTTTACTAAAGGTCATTCTCAGGTCAGCTTTTTTCTGAGAAGTGCACGCCTGTGGAATTCTCTTTCGTTTGCCTGTTTCCCACCTGACTAACAACTTGGACGTCTTCAAGTCCAACATAAACAAATTCCTGATTAATCGCCCCCTTAAGTAAGACGCTTTATCAAATCTCCAATATCAACTATTACTATGATATTATCCCATCGATTATTGTACACAAAATAACACTTATCCCCAAGTGGCTTATGGGCCTTGATAAGTGGTTATCCTCATGTAAAAAAAAAAAAAAAAAAAAAATAGGTCAATTGCTGAAAAATATGAATAATGCTTTAATAATCTGAAATAAAAATGTTATAAATTAATCATCGTGATATGCTTAAGTAATAACAATATGCATAAAATAAATTACAGCAGTTTAAGATACCCTTTAGAAAAAGTAGATTTTCCTATTCTTAACGATCAAAATGATAGAATATTGGATGTATTTCTTCATCTGAACAAAATATCAACAAAACTTCTGATCTGAATGCCATGAAAATCAAACAATGTGTTCTTTTATTTAAAAGTAATATTAGCTAGACTCCAAATTGTTTTGTTTTTTTTTTATCAGGGGGGTAAAATGTAAACAAAAAATAGTGAACATTTTGTATTTTTCTAAAAAATAGAAAATTTTTTTTTCAAACAATGGAGAATTAACAAGGTTTTTTTTTGGGGGGGAGGGAGGTATCAGAAGACCTATGCCATATTCAGGTATAAAAATGTGCTTGAAATAGAAAAGAATTGAAAGTGAGGAAAAAATAAATCAACAGTCAAAAACGAGTAAGTCATACTCCCCTAAAATAAATATGTTCTAAAAAAAGAAAAAAAAAAAGAATAATTTCTTGCATGTACAAGTAAACTTGGGTGATGTAATTAGCTCACTTTTTCTTCAAGAGATAAAATAACTAAAACGAAGACAAAATCTTAAAAAAAATATTTCAATCTATTCTTGATGCTTACTGCTGAATAATATCTCTAATCAAGAAGATATCAAGGAAATTAATGCCAACAATAATCATCTGATTAATATGAAATGAATGAATGGTGCTCAACAACAATAAGGAGCTGACAGTGGCTAAGTGGTTAAAAATTTGGTTCCATTCCATGCAAAAAATAAAGCCGCTTGATATTGGCTTCAAATGTCATGAAAAATTCAAGAAAGTAATGTTTTTCATGATGCGTTTTCATTCGTTTTTTTTTTTTTTTAAATCACTCTTTTGCACACGTTTGCTTTGATAACTTTACATGTTCAGAGGTGTTTAATGTTGCTTATGAAATTAGACATTTTTGCTGAATATTTCTTTTAGCTGCCATGTTTGATTTCATACGAGATAAAACAATTTTTCCAATAGAAATCACTCCAGAAAAAGCATGTAGCTACTAAATATAAGGAGCTAAAATAACGAAAGATGATTATCGCAAAGAAAAGAGATGCCTATTAACTTTAGTCGTAAAAAGGTAGGAAAAAAACAGTCAGCAAGAAGAGGATTCCACAAACCTGCAATTCTTGGAAAGAAGATATTATAATGAGGTACAAAAACAGTATATTGGTGAAAACCACTAGACTGAGTCAAACAAGCTGGAACAAAGGAAGCAGAGAGTAAATCTGATGAACACATGTTTTAAAAAAAACTGAGACTAGCAACATTACATCTGTGAGGAAGAAGAAACGGTGAAGTCAATCAAATTACAGATACAGTAGAACCCCCGGGATACGGTGGCCCTAGGATATGTTTTTTCAGGTTACAATGTGGAATACAATGTTTTTTTTCAGTCCCTGGTTATGGTATTTGATTATATACATATGTATCTGTATACTATACATACGTATCTGTATACATATACATATGTATATGCATACTATACATACATACATATATATATATATCTACTGTATTTTGTTACTAATTTTTAATGCCATATACCGGGGTTCTACTATACGTTTCTGCACCTTATCAAGAATCTTCACAAAAATTCACCAGCCAAATATGATAATATTCCATACATGGCCTGATAGTAGATTTGTAGAGCTAGAGAATAACCTCAGGTGTGAGAAAGTGTTCAAAGCGATAGAAAGAACTGATTTTACAAAAAGCAGAAAGAGTAATGGATGTAAAAATATATAAACTCCAAGAAAGATTTGATGAGAAAGAAAAACACAAGATCTACTCTTAGTAAAAGAGATTGAGATAGTGTTATCTTCCTCTGCATAGATCAGAACAATCAGGGAAAAAATTGAGGTTGCTACCAGCAATCAGCTAGGCAATTAAATCTTCCTTGTTCATAGGAATTCTTTCAATTTTAAAATACTTAAATAATTTCAATTGTTGCCATGTTGATCGTTTTCATCCAATTTATTTCTTCATTTGCATGTCCCACCATTCCGACACCACTTCAGAATAGTAACTTACCTCACTAAAATTGGTCACCATTTTCTTTTTCCTGTCATTTTCATGGATCCGTTTCATTTCCTATATATAAAACAAAGAAAATCTCTCTAAAAAAAAAAAAAAATATCTGACTACATATTTTAGAGGTGGAGGCACATAGAGGGTATGTAGAGATTTCATATAACATATATATATATATAGTGGAATGAATGATATAGTGGAATACATATATTTACTCTTTTTTCAGCCCCAAACAAGGACCACTAAGTCATAAGGAGCTACTACTTGGGACTAGACTTGCAGGGATACTATGTAGGGAGTTAGGCAGCTAGATGTCTTTTGACATTACACTTGAACTTCTGCAGTCAAGCACCCAGGAATATATATAAAAAAAGGAAATCTCTTTAAAAAAAAAAATATATCTGACAACATATTTTAGAGGTGGAGGCACATAGAGGGTATGTAGGGTTTTCATATAACATATATATATATATATAGTGGAATGAATGATATAGTGGAATACATATATTTACTCTTTTTTCAGCCCCAAACAAGGACCACTAAGTCATAAGGGGCTACTACTTGGGACTAGATTTGCAGGGATACTATGTAGGAAGTTAGGCAGCTAGATGTCTTTTGACATTACACTTGAACTTCTGCATATCAGTACAGTCAAGCACCCAGGAAGGAATTCCAAAGTCTAGCAGTATGAAAGAAGAAGCTATTTAAGTAAAAGGCTTTATGGCATCTAGAGCTCTCTACAGTGTAAGGGGTGCGATTTTGCTGCTTGTTAGGTTAGTCGAGGGTATTTATGTCAAAGGGAAACTAGTGCTTTGAGTTTGTCAGAGCACTTTCCATTAAAATACTTGTAAAACAGGCGCCCGGATATTTTGATGATGGGACAGAGGTTAGAGTTTGGTTGATAGTATGGGACCTATTAGGTTCGTGACTCTTCTCTGAACTCTGTCTAGAAGTGAGAGATTAGTGGCAGATGCAACAATACTTCATGCATGGGTGAATAGTTGCTTTATAAAGATACAGGATACTCTCAGGTGCGAGTAATTTTCTAGCACAGTAGAGAGAACCCACTTTCCTTAGATCAGCAATGGGACAGAGGTTGGAGTTGAGTTGATAGTGCAGGACCTATTATGTTGGTGACTCTTTTTTGAACCCTATCCAGGAGTGAGAGACTAATGGCAGATGCACCAGCCCAGATGTGGCAACAATACTCCATGCATGGGCAAACCTTACCCTTGTAGAGATACCGGATACTCTCAGATGTGAGTAGCCTTTTAGCACGGAAGAGAAAGCCCATCTTCCTTGCAGCAGCCTTGGCAATTACCTCAATGTATTTGTTCCAATTCATGTTGCCTGTGAATGTTAAGCCTAAGAGCTTAAAGGAAGTACTTTCAAGCTGTGTTTCATTAGCCATAGCAATCAGAGGTGGAGAAGGTTTCTTGTAATTAATAAAGAAAATAAGCTTAATCTTGACAGCATTGAACGATTTATGTCCCCATTCCACTACAGATTTTTAGCCATTTCCTAAGGCATGTATTCATTCATATTCCCCTTGAGTCTGTTCTATAGCGTGGTGCCGTCAGCGAATATACCCATCTCAGAGACAATTCTATCAAAGGGTCATTTATGATTATCAGGAATAATAAAGGTCCAAGGATTGACCCCCAGCTGCACACCCGCATTTATATCATGTTGTTTTGATGTATGACCATCGAGGACAACCTGGATTTTTCATCATGCCAAATCCTGTCATAGGCCTTAGATATGTCTAGGGCTACTTTTCTAGCCTCCCCTGCCTTATCCAGTGCGTGGTATATACGTTCCAAGATGAGAATAATGGAAATAGTATTCCAACGAAATAGAGAAATAAAAGGAACAAACCGAGTTATGTGTTCATCAACGTTTCATCTTTATGTCAAGACTTCGTCTGGATGAATGAAATCAAGAAAACAAAAACACCAGTACAAATATTTGAAAATTTTCTCGTGCAAAGTATGACACTGTTCTATTTCAGCATTTTGAATTTCCAACGTCTTTTTCCGTTGCTGAAATGGAACAGCGTCATAATTTTCACGAGAAAATTTTCAAATATTTGTACTGGTGTTTTTGTTTTCTTAATATCATTCATCCAGAGGAAGTCTTAACATAAAGACAAAACGTTGATGAACACATAACTCGATTTGTTTCTTTTCATTTCTCTCTCTCTCTCTCTCTCTCTCTCTATATATATATATATATATATATATATAAAACACCAAAAGATGGAGAAAGTGAGGAAGCATGGCTGTGGAAATCTTTTTACCCGAATACGATGTCCAGCATGTTAAAAATATACCATTTGTTGTAAAAATCTAATGGATAAACATCTGAAGAAGTTGGTGGGGACAGGATATTTTTATGAAAACATAAATCGTAAAATTGCCAACTCATCAATGAAACAGTTGTAATGGAAAAATCCAGGAAATAAACGAAGGTTATAAAAAAGAAAATGTGAGTCTTTGAATTTTCAACAAAATTTTGCACTATATATGCTCTGTCCCTATTAAATAGACACATTGAACTTAACTCAAAATTAACGGTAAATGGTTTTAAAATAACAACTAAACCCGTTAAACGAAAAAGTAACGACATTTCAAAAACAAGCTTTAAAAATATATATATATATGTATATATATTCCACTATATCATTCATTCCACGAGACAGCTTCACTTTTATATTATTTGCGAGGGGCGGATTTTTCCGAAATTATTAAAAGATTTTTCACTATCCTGCATAGTTTGTTCAAGCTGGGAATGGAGCATCCTACCGGATGCCAAACATTCTCCCACTAACTCAGATATTCCAACTGAGAGATCTTTTTAGGATTCTGACCATACCTTTAAGTGCAATTGTTTGGATATTTCTTGCACTTGGTTCACCAAGTATATGTGCCGATGACAGATCTAATTTCAGATAAGTATTTAATTTATCTCTATATTATTAAAGTAGCTGCAGGAATTCCCCTCTGGACAAAAGTATTGTAGGTTTGCAAACAACAGATGCCACATAAAAAAGACAATACAGCTAGGCCACTATCTAGCTACTATTTTATGTAGCTTTCGAACACCTTTGCAGACACATTCAATCATGATAATAAAATACTACATTACATCCTAGGAGAAACACCATCACAATCGCAACATCGTTAGAGGAAGGGGTACCTATTTTTCCTTCTAAATATTTAGACCCACCACTACCACCACTCGACACCAGGAAGAAGTTTACACGTTCCACAGATTTTACGTTTACACCGGTCATAACTGGCTCATACATACACAGATATACCATTATCTTTCCCATAGTAGAATCAAACAATAATAAAGTCTCCCTCGGGAAAGTCTGCTGCCTCTGATTGGTTTCCTGCTAATTCTCTTATTCCAGAATTAGATCATTCTAGACGCACACTTCAGAACATTACAATATGGCATTGCTAGAGCAAATAATTCTCTGCATGGTGTCATGTTCAGTTAATAGACACAATTTTCAACATGTAACATCAGCGAACGAATCATCCACCCCCTTTTTACGTAACTAATGACTGTTTAGATTTTCTGCTAAGACTACAACATACACAAACATACCTTTACTACTATATACAACATGTATCTTCTACATTGTTCTTTCTTTCTTTATTTATTTGTGGTTGCTGCCGTCAAATGTTAACAACATACGAGTAGTTGTTGACCGATATTATATTGGTCGCGGTTTAATGATTAATGTTTGCTTATTTTTTCCCTTTACACATGAACTATTTTGTTAGGATTACACTTTCTTTTCTCATTCTGATCGCCTATGGTATAGTTAAATACTAGAACGTTTTAAATTTTGTTACGGTTAACTCTAACAAAAGGTGTGAGAATTATTGGCATTTTAACTTTCCTTGCCACACACGCAACTACCATAAAATGTAAACAAACGCATATTGTTCTTTCTTTGCTCGGGCGGAACACTCAATATGTAACTCAGGTTTGGGAAAGTAAATATGCACAAAATACTGACACGCCACTTTCTTTTACGAAAATTTTTTGACAATTTCTTTTACGGGTACCAATATTTAATTATCTATTTTTAAGCAATTATCAAGAGTTTAATGAGGTTATATTTGTTTTGTTTTTTTTATTTATTTTTTATTCCTGTTGATGATTTTATTTTATATCGATCACCTAGGCTTCAATGTTGTGACTTGTCATGTCGCCATTTTCTTTTTAGAACTGAATAAGTGATTTTAAGTAAGTTAAAACACAAAAATATTATGCAGGTAGGTTGCAACGGACATTTTATTGTCTGCAGAAACACTTATTATATATTTGTTTTCTTACCACTTTTACTTTCTGTTTTTATTATTTAGATGTGCTAGAGATACTTGTAGAAAAAAATGCATGCAGTATACCAAGAAGAAAAACAATGGTTGACTTGAAAGATTCTGTCATCGGTAGAAGGCAGTTATCTACCTCTGTTTTTTCTCAATCTAAAGAGTTAATATACAGTGAGAATCGCTAACTTAGAAAACTTGTTTTTACTTATTTTTATTTTTCTAATGGACTATTTTTCCTAATTTTAACTTATGCTAATTTAAGCATGGCAAATAAGTACATAATATTTTTCCCTTAAAAATCATAGACAGTGGCTTTCATTGAAAAACAATGCTCGACAGTGGAAGCTAGATTATTTCATTTGGGCCACAGCTGCCAGTGTCTGCTATTTTACCGGGGATGGCAGTGGTCACCAACAACAACCGTAGTTTAATTTGTTTTTGAGTGGGTTTTTTAATGATTCTGTTCTGGATCTGTGTCATGCTTCCACCAGGCAATGCCGGTTAATGGGCCCTGCTAGTTTCTTAATATTTATAGATATACTTCCAATAATATCAAAAAATTTAAATTAAATTTTAAATTCATTTCTTCAAATGAGAGTAGAAGATAGGCATAAAATATTTTGCATAAGTAGTTAAGAATGCACAAAAAAAAATATTGATGACGATGAAGACAAAAAGCATTACAATTCGGGTTTCTCTTCAATTTAGACAAAGGTAGAAAACTATGAATAAAAACCTTTAACATTTTCTTTTGATGTTCATCTTTGCAAATTTTAAGAGAAATTTCTGTATTTGTGAGATGCCTGAAAAAAAAAAAAAAAATGGTTATTTTTATGAAATAAAACAGATTTGTGTGTTTTGTGGCAGATAAACAAAAATAAACATGCCATAAGAAAGTATATATTTTCTTTTATATTATTCAAACTACTGTTAATACACCATTTCAAATGATGTAATCTCCAACCATCTTCAGGTGTATCTTGTCAAATTGAGAATCTATAAAAAATTTTGAAGGAAACCTTTTATTTAATCCACAAGAGTAGCTTGCTCTTGTTCCGTCAGCTGTAAGTGAGTAGAAGTTTTAAGTAATTCATAGTTGTATTCTTAGTATCGCCCGTAATGAGAATTGAACCAGGACCCCAAATCACTGTCACTTAGAACTGATTATTACTTAGCATTTTTAAACTTTATGTCATGGGTCCTTGTACATAATCCAGATAATTCAAACAATTTTTTTTTAATTGTACAGGGTGACCAAAAAAAAAAAACAAAAGCTAAATGGAGGCCATCTAGAACATATGCTGTAGAACGGAGAAAAAAAGGCCAAATACCCTAGCGTTTTGATGTGATGTTTTGAATATAATAAACTGGTTATGACCAAAGTTTCATTTCATTTGGACAAAACACTAAAAAACGGGGCCTAATTAGAGTTGGGGCCCGTTTTTGGGGAGTCACCCTGTATTTTCGCCGCAAACAAGAAACAGTGCCACTTTGACATCATTTGCAGGGAAATTGAATAGCAAGATATCTGTTCACATTACACTTGAACTTCTGCATGTCAGTACAGTCAGGGAAGCAGGGACCTGGAAGAGAATTCCAAAGAATTTGATGAAAGAACCCTAATCTCAAAAATGTTAAAACAATATTTTCTTTCCTTTTTAATTTTATTGATATTAAAGCATTTCTTCTACTTCATTTTTCATTTGAAAATTGTATACTTTTATGTGATCAACATTTTGATATAAATTTTCATTTCATATACACATTATGTCTACATGTTATATTATGTTATGTTGAAATAAAATCATATTTACTTATGGCAAACAATTTTTTTTTTATTCTTCAATTAAAAACATGGATTATTCCTTTTGCTGATTTGATTTTTTTGTCATAATTGGAAAAAGTTTCTCATGTTATCAGTTATCCAGGTTATTTGTATAAAAGCATATAAATAAACATGTAGCCATCTCGTCACATAGTGACTAAAAAAACTGCTGGGTGAAACCAATTCAAGTTATTAAGTAAAAACAAAAAGCAAGTCAAGCAACCTCCCCATCGTCCAAAATGAATTTGGAAATAAATCCTTCACTATTTCTATAATAAAATGTTTTCTTTTTTTTTTTCCTTTCTTCTTTAAGCATTTCAGTTTGAGCTACTCTCCATTTTTTAAAATTTTACAGGTTTAGACGTTATTTTATGGATATGAGTATTAGTGTGAACACTAGCAAAACATTTTTCTTTCATTTTTGATATTGTCTTTTTTTTTTTTTTTAAATAAACTGTAGAGAAGGATAGTGTCAATAACATGGTACAACAATTACAAATGAAAATTGGCTAGTCAGAATCAAAGTTTGATTTGTCAGCTTAAATGCTATTTAGGTCCAACTTTAAAATCTCAACAGAAATGTGTTGTTTATTGCAAAAAAAAAAAAAAAAAAAAAAAAAAGGGGTATTTTTCCTCATTTTGTAATAACATTTGGACCCTATTTAAAAAAAGAAGTTTCTCCTAAGAGAAAAATAAAAATAACATGGCCAACAGTTCATCTTCCATTCATTAGAAGGGAATTCATAAAACATATTTTTATTTAAAAAAAAAAAATGTCTCATCAAAATAATACCTATGTATTTAGGATTTAGTAATTTTTTAGTATATTTTAAATAATAATGATATCTGAGATGAAACAATAAGTAAGAGTTTTTACTAGAAAGAAATTTGTAAAAAAACATTGTGACCTGTTTAAAATTTTAAATCATATATGTATATACTTTAATTGTAAATACAATTATGTTTAAACAATCTCAATGCAGTCAAATTTCAGTTAATGGATGTTTTTCCTTATTGGAATGATTTGGTGGTAAAAGAAATTATTTAGTTTCTGTTTGCCGAATTTTGGAATAATGCAAAAAAAGTTTTGATATATTTGTATATACTTCGATGTACTAGTAGAGTTCAATGATACACAGGTGTATCATTGGAGTTATTTGTTTCTTGACCAAGCACAAGCTTTGAGATTGCAATACAAATCATTGGATTTCATGTTACATCCCTTATGTGATTTTGCTTCCCCCGTCTCAATCAGTTGAAGTTAAGATGTATATCCTTAGCTTTCCAACTTATTAACGCCATGATAAATCTACCAAAGATTCTCTCTTAACTGTAATTCCTTTTCAACATAGCCCAAATAAAAAGGATTTCTATTAACCTTCAATATTTTCTTTTGTCATTTATTCATTCATCTATGGAGTCAGATGAACTTTCCATCACAGACAACTTTAATTAGAATGGAAAACAGATACCATTCAAACATCATCCTATTGAATATTAAATTAAGACACAAATTATGTTATTTCAAAACTAATGCTGGAGTCCCTCAGGGGTCCATCCTGGGCCCAACTCTTTTCCTGATCTACATTAATGATCTTCCAAATCACATCCTTACATCATTTGTAGACATTTATGCTGATGACACTACCATTTATGGTAGCACATCTAAGACCGTAAACGACCAAGTTCTCTCCGATTCTCTCTCCTCTGATCTTGAGCACGTGGTACAATGGCTGGTTACTTTTAATGCATCTAAAGCCAAACTTCTCTCTTTACATCATCAACATTCAGATCCATATCTGGCATCAATTGAAATAAATGGCTCTCGTCTTCAGGAGGCCTCAAGTTTTGACAAGCTTCTGGGCTTGACATCAAATCTGTTGCCAAGGCTGCTGGAAAAATGGTGGGATCTTTCTATCGATCCAGTAGATATCTCACTGCTGATGCAATTCTCTATCTATATAAGAACCAGGTACGTCCAAAGATGGAATACTGTTGCCACATCTGGGCAGGAGCTGCTAGAGAGGACTTGTCCTGCCTTGATAGAGTTCAAAATAGACTTCGTAGCCTCGTAGGAGATGTCCTTTTCTCTTCCCTGCAACCTCTATCTCACAGAAAAGATTTTGTGAGCTTGTCTCTGATGTATCGTTATTTTCATGGAAAGTGTTCGACTGAGCTTCAGTCTATGGTCCCCCCTCGCCAAACTTTCACAAGAAACACTCGTCTAGCTGAAAACACTATCAATAATTCCCCCCACTCTTTATCCGTGCCTAAACCTAAACGTAGATTCCATGAACAAAGCTTCTTTCTTAGAACTGCATGCCTGTGGAATTGTCTTCCATTTTCCTGCTTTCCGGCTGACTACAATATGGTTGTCTTCAAGTCTAACATAAACAAGTTCTTGATGAGCCGTTCCACTTAAGTTAACAAATTTACCGAATTTCCATTACTAATGATTACTATATTGTCCAATTTCTACTGTACACTCTTTAACCCTTATCCTCAAGTGGCCTCTTGGCCTTGATAATGTGGGGGTTGCCTGTGTAAAAAAAACAAAAAAAAAACGATTCCTTTGTTACGTCTAGAACAGGATGACTTCCTAAATGCAATAGATACACACAAAAACTGATTTTAAAAAAATCCAAAAGAATTCTTTTATTGTCTGAATGAGAACAGCATTTAAAAGAAGACGAAAGAAAGACCTTTTCGCTTTCATCTTTCCAAAATTAAGTATCTGATGCTTAGTCAAAGAGTATAATCTACCTTAATCAGATGTCGCTAGTTTAGAATACAAGGGGGGTAATCCATTGTCACAATAGACAAAGAGAGATGATATATTTTAAGAGAAGGGAAGTAACCTACTTTAGGAAACAAAGGGAAGTAACCTTGTATAACTTCCATTATCACGCGAAAAATGCAGCAATAAATAAATTTTGGTTTAAAACGGAGGCGGGGGGGGGGGGCTAAATGTTAATGGAATTCTAGTTGTGTGATGAGAGAAGCTAGAATCCCCCTTCCTTCACAGTTAGAGCTTTGATTGGCTTTATTTAAATTTCAACAAATTAATTTTTTTTTTACATTCAATGAACATTTTTTTACACCCAATAAACATATAAAACTTGATTGTTGAAGTCTTGAATTATTACACCACTAATCAACCACACTTTCTGAAGGAAAAGAACGTAGCTTAATAATAACGTAAATTAGCTTTATGTTTTTTTTTTATCATAGTCATTGTGTTGCAAGATATTTTATGCAGGGAATATCACTTTAAATAAATCTTTCCGTTTTAAAAATTGATCTTGTGATGAACCCCACCCCCAAATAACTGTTTTCTTATGTTTGTTTACAAATGTCAAACGTGTGTGGAAATCAACCAATGTCGACTAGAAGCTGTTCCTTCTTTTTTTGCTTATTTTGTGGGATTCTTAAAACCAAATTGATCCATAAAAATGATTATCATCTCTACTGATTGAAATAAAAAAGAAACACCCACCATTGGCTTTTTATTATACAGTGAAGTATTTCTTTCTGACTTCATTTCAGATGGTGGTGTTTGTCTGACTTGCTATTTGTTTTCTCGCTTCCTCTCAGCACTTGAAATAGCTTCATCTGAGAACTAGAAAAAGGTATGTGTTTTACTTGCTAACTTTTGCATGACGGGATGAAAATACATAAACATGTAAATGAATACATGTTGGTCTTTATTAAGTGAAAACGTTGCATTCATAGGTTGGTTTATGCGATAATAAAATCATGGTTTGGTTCAGTTCTTTGACGGCATAATCTTTTTGGGGTTATTTAATGCTGAATCCAATAATTTTAGTAAAAATTTTTATGCATCAAGTTCTTTATATCTCCAAATATTTATTCATGGTGTTTGGTTTGACTGTTTTATAGGAGTAAAATATTTTTGTTTTTGACTTTGTATTTTTTTGATTGAGTTTTACAAAAAAAAAAAAAAGAAAAAAAAACAATATCAAAATGTTAAATGAAAATTGTAGAAAACCGAGTAATATTGAATAATTAAATGAAAAACCACTTTTTTCTTCTTTTTTGTCATGACTTCATTTAATAAAAAAAATGATATAACATTACTTGGTTTTCTGAAATTTTCAAATTTAACCATTACAAAATGATGCTTTCATAAGATGTGACCAATGTCTTTTAATGACATCAATATTTCATGCATTTAATTCAGGAAGCAGATATCTTCAGACAGCCTAATCTGGTAGCAGCAGAGAAAATTATGAGATGAAAAAAAAAAAAAAAATGAGTTCATTATTGAAATCACTTTAAAATCTTTCATAGATTATCAAATATTTAAAATTTAAAAAATCAGAAAAAAATAAAATTCTTTAAAAATATTGCTTACAATAAACTTGGAATCGACCAATCAACATTTAGTTTAGATAGGAAAATTTGCACCGAGAGATTCAATATGAAGAATCAATTTGCAACAAAGATTCTTTTTGAATAACAAAAAGGAATAATAGACTATGGAATAATGAAAAGGATGATTTTTAATTAATTAAAAAGGATAATTTAATCAATATAAAAAATTAATAAAACAAGACTACCTATTAAAACGGATAACTATTTAATTAAACAAATAAATAAATTAGAAAGGATAACTATGAGGATGAATTATAATCAAGCTGTCAGTCAGTTAAGTCACATCTGGGACAACTAGTTTGCATATCACTGGGGAATTACAGTGATGAGATACTAACACTCTTCTATAAAGTATTTTTGAGACACCAATTCATGCAGTACAGAAGCCACTGTTGTTGACTAATAGTTATGCTCATTAGTCAACTGCAAATATCATTTTGATGATATTAGATTTTGTAAGGGAGATGTTATCTTCCCACATAATACTGTGCCTGGTATTCCCCAGGCTCAACATTGCTAAACTTTGTTGGTTTAATGAAAATCAACATGTCAACGTGATTTTACCATATGTATCTGACTGAAAACAAAATATAATTTCTTTGGATACTTGTACAGTTTAGTCAAGACATTAAAAAATGAAAATATCGAAAAAAGGTTATATTTCATGTATCTGTTATGGAACAAAGTTCTACGAAAAAAAAAATTTCACTTAATTTCATCAAGTAGTTTGTTTTTTTTACAACGAAAAAACAATTTGTTATGATACCGAGCAAAAGGTTCGATTTTTAGGAAGAAAAGCTAGAATTAAAGATGGGAAGGGAGTGTCGGCGGTTTACATTGAGTTATCTCCCCGTGGCATATTGTTCAACTTCAGCAAATTTCACAATGGCTGACTTCAAACGCACTCTCATAAGAACGTGTTTTTCCGCTGTAAAAAAAAACAAAACTATTTGATCAAATTAAATGAAATTTTTTTTTCGGAGATTTTCAGTCCAAAACAGATACATACAATCTAACCTTTTTTTCGATATTTTCATTTTTTAATGTCTTGACTAAACTGTACAAGTGCCTTTCATTGTATATATCTTTAATAGCGGAACAGATCAGCTATCTCTACACTGAAAATCACTGTGAAATTGAAAATGTAAGAAAAAATTTTTAAAACCAAATTCAATGCTAAAAAATTTTTTTTTCAATAAACGAGTTATCAAAATTGTTTTTTTTTTATCTTCTTCATTATCAAGCTATAATGACGGATGCCAGTCATAGCCAATCTCTCTGGTGTCAAATAAAGGTAGTTATTAATGTCTAAATTTTGTGTAAAGAGCAGACTGGTAATGTGTGTATTGGATCTCGAACTAGAAGTGTTGGCAAATCCAGTAGTTCGTATACATTTCGGTGGTTTTTATGTTTCGTACATTATCTTAATTATGGTGAACTTTGGTGGACCTTTTGTATCGTGAAAACGTTGATTAGCCTTCGTTTCATAATGTTAAACACATAGTAGTTCAGGGGATATAAAAACGTCTTATTTACCTATTAAAATCTGTTTCAGATAATAGAAACCTTTGAAAGTCTTTCAAGCAGTTCTTTCTGAAGAAGGCTCTGGTGTTTTTTTCATGAGTTGCACTGTGAAAAAATGCATAAAAAATATGGATAAAAACATTAAAACATGCAAATTAAATAAATTTATTATGTAAATCCAATGCAAGTATATTTTAAAATTATATCTATAAAGCAAAGATGCTTGTGTGTGTGTCTGTCTGTCTGTTCAGGCATTAGTTGCCAAAAGTAAAATCAATGGCTTGTTTGGAATCAGCATGTTCCTGTAGATGTTTTAGCATAGTTTCAAATGATTAAAAGACTTTTTGGTGCTTGTCAGAATTCCTCCAATGGAAAAACAAAAAATAAAGAATAAACTGTATGATGCATGTATCAGTGACAAGAAAATATCATCTTAATATCTTAATTATCTTAATTATGGTGAACTTTGGTGGACCTTTTGTATCGTGAAAATAGTTTTATTTTTAAATAAGGAAATCAAATTTTGTGGCTAAACAAACAGTGACAATATCACAACGCCATCTTGAAAACAAGCTGCCAAGTCGCCAATAATTATTGATGGAAAGACAATTGAGGAAGTTGAAAGCTACATCTACTTGGGAAAGAAAATGACGAAAGATGGAGATCTCCTCCCTGAGATAAAGAGAAGGATAGTATTGGGAAAGTGAAGAATATCATGAAAAGCCGAAAAGCAAATATGTCAATCAAAGGGAAGATCTTCAAAGAATATGCACTACCTGTCATGATCTACGGTAGCGAAACATAGGCCTTGACAACTTGCCAATATGAAATGGCGGCAGTAGCACAAAGGAAAATGTAGAGGATAATGTTAGGCATCACTCTACAAGACAAAAAGACAAACATCTGGATCTGCCAACAAACAATAGTTATTGACATTAATATTGCCATCAAAACATCCAAACACAGATGGGAAGGGCACGTAGCCAGACAACATGACAACAGAGGGTCCATTAAGACAACAGAATAGACACCTCATGAACACAAGATGGAAGGATGACCTGATACAACACATGGGTCCCACATGGCAGCGGATAGCTCGGGACAGAGTTAGATGGCTACAGTCCAGAGAGGCGTGCTCATTGAGTGATAAAACCCTTATTGATTGATATTGATATTGATTGATATTGATATTGATTGATATTGATATTGATTGATACTGATATTGATTGAACTTACCTGGTCAAATGTGCAAAAAGCCCTTGTTCAAAAATGATCCAACCATCATTTGTCACATGTTGATTTAATTCTAACTCACAAAAGTAACACCAACATTTCTTTTGGTGTTGGTCACTTTCTAATAAACTTTTTATTGTTGGATTTTCAATGGCATTTTTACAAATAGCAATCTGGAAAATAAAAAAAAATAAATTTTTTTTAATTCATCATACAAGAAAATAACTAAAAAAAATAATACTAATACAGAATATGGGACCTATTAAAATAATGCTATTTAGAAATGGATGTACATAAATCTAAGACAATGGTAGAATCATTAGAAAATGACACCTAGACCATAGTAGAATGGGGCTGCAAATGGATGGTAACATTTAATGCTAGTAAGACTAAGCTGCTCTCCTTTAACAATTACAAGACGCCTCTCCAAACCACCGATTCCATGACAAATAACATTGTACCTGAAAATTCTTCCTTCAAACTCCTCATCCTCACATTCACAGGCAATATAAACTGTAACAAATACATTTAGGACATTGCAAAAGCTGCTGCAAGGAAGGCGAGTTCCTTCTATCGAGCTAAAAGACTATTCACACCTGAGAGTATCTTGTACTTCTATAAGGCCACCATTCGCCCATGCATGGAGTATTGTTAACACATCTGGGCTGGTGCATCTACCACTAACCTCTCCCTCTGGATAGGGTCCAAAAAAAGAGTTTTCAATTTAATAAGTCCCACTTTGTCAACTAAGCTCCAACTTCTGTCCCATTGCCGCAATGTTGCGTCTTTGTGCCTGTTTTACAAATATTTTAATGGAATGTGTTCTGATGAACTCGTTGCATTTGTGCCGTCTTGATGTACATACAACCCAGACAAAGCCGCTTAGCAACAAAATCTCACCCCTTCACTGTTGAGATCCCTAAATGCAAGAAAGCTTTCTACTCTAAAAGGTTCTTTCCTTGAACAGCTGGACTTTGGAATCCCCTTCCTGCTACCTGCTTCCCTAACTGTACTGATATGGAGAAGTTTAAATGTAATGTTAACCAACATTTTGTTAATCTTTCCTAGGTATGATCCTAAATAGTATCCCTTACATCCAAGTGGCGATATGCCTTGTTAGGAGTGAATGCAAGTAAAAAATAAATAAAATAAATAAACCCATTCTTAATATGAGAAGCAGGAAAATAATTTTTGTAACTATTTTGTACTTCCATCTAACAATTTAATAAACAAAAAATACTAGAAAAAATATGCCTTGAAAATCCTATCTAAAATATAGCACAATCTGTATTTTGCATAAGTACCAAAAATGTTTTTTTTCTTTTTAAATAAAATCATTAAAAAAATTTTAATTTTAAAAAGAAAATTAAAAATGTTTATGTATTTACAAAATTAGATTCTTTACAAAAACATCATTTAGAAATTTCTTTTTATAAAAACATTCAAAGTGTTTTCTTGTAAAAATAATATTTTTAATAATTTGGTTGTAAAAAATAATTTAAGAAAATCATAAAAATGTTTTTAATGATTAAAAATGTTTATGTTTAAAAGAAATGTAAATATTTTTGAAAAAAAAATGATTGTAAAATGATTATTAACAAAAAATTAATAAAAAAATGTTTTACAATTTACAAGAAAATGATTCAAGAATGCTTTTATTTAAAAATGAAAATGATTGCAAAATCTTTTTATGCTTACAAGGAAACCATTAAAAATGTTTTTTTCTATTTTATAAGAAAATCATTAGAAACATGTTTGATAACATTAACACAAATTAGTCCAAGATTTTATTAATATGTGATCAAATTTGTGAAGGAATTTTTAAAACAATTTCTTTCTCCTTCAAATAGTATATTTCAACCTGATAAAAACCATAGAAACACTTTAAGCTTAAGAAACAATAAAACAATCAAATAAAATCAATATGATGGGAAAAAGGGTTCTTTGGAAACGAGATAAAAATTGAGTCTTTCATTAAACCATGCATATAATTTATACTGGGTTCATCCCATTCTTTTGTATCAAAAACAGAAAAAAAAAATCAAAAATGAAAAGTAAACAAAAAAGAAAACAAAAAACAAAAAAGTGAAAAGAAAACAAAAGAAAAATGAAAAACAAAAAAAATGAAAAGAAAATAAGAACGAAAAAGTGAAAAGAAAACAAAAGAAAAAATGAACAGAAAATAAAAATAAAGTGAAAATAAGAAAAAATGAAAAGAAAACAAGAAAAGTGAAAAAAAAGTGAAAAAAAAAGAAAAAATGAAAAAACAAAAAAGTGAAAAGAAAAAAGAAAAAGTGAAAATAAAATAAAAAATAAAAAAAATGAAAATAAAATAAAAGAAAAAATGAAAAGAAAACAAAAAAGAAAAAAATGAAAAGTAAACAAAAAAGAAAAAATGAAAAGAAAAAGTGAAAAGAAAACAAAAAAGAAAAAGAAAACAAAAAAAGAAAAAAGTGAAAAGAAAACAAGAAAAAAGTGAAAAGAAAGCAAAAAGAAAAAATGAAAATAAAACAAAAAAATGAAAAGAAAACAAAGCAAATGAAAAGAAAACAAAGCAAATGAAAAGAAAACAAAGAAAATGAAAAGAAAACAAAAAAGAAATGAAAAAACAATAGAAAAAAATGAAAAGAAAACAAAGAAAAAATGAAAAGAAAAAATGAACACACAAAAAAAGAAAAAGTGAAAAGAAAACATGAAAAGAAAAAAAAAGAAAAAATGAAAAGAAAACATGAAAAGAAAACAAAAACAAAAAAAAGAAAACAAAGAAAAAATGAAAAGAAAAAGAAAAGAAAAAAGAAAAAGTGAAAAAAAACAAAAGAAAAAGTGAAAAGAAAACAAAAGAAAAAATTAAAAACAACAAAAAAAGAAAACACGAAAAGAAAACAAAAAAGAAAACAAAAAAGAAAACACGAAAAGAAAACAAAAAAGAAAACACGAAAAGAAAACACGAAAAGAAAACAAAAAAGAAAACACGAAAAGAAAACAAAAAAGAAAACACGAAAAGAAAACAAAAAAGAAAACATGAAAAGAAAACAAAAAAGAAAAAAGTGAAAAAAAAACAAGTGAAAAGAAAACAAAAAAAGAAAAAATTCAAAACAATAAAAAAAACAACAAAAAATGAAAAAAGAAAGAAAACAAAATGTGAAAAACCAGTTATTTTTTTTTATAATCTGGTTTTCATCTGTTTGTGCTTTTGCCATTGCCCATCATAATCATTTCTTCAATCATCACAATGGTTCTGAGGCTTTCTTAGAGTCCATATATTAAATCCGTTGCTCTTTCTGCTTCTCGTAAAATCAGTTCTCTCTATTAACTCAAAACATTTTATTGCCCCTGAGGCTATTTTTCATCTCTACAAATCTACAATCAAACCATGTATGGAATATTGTTGTCATATTTGGGCTGGTGAATATCTGTCCTATTTGAAAGTTCTTAATAAAGTGCTGAAACGTATCTAATTTGATTGACCCTGCTCTTTTTTCTTCATTGTAATCTCTCTCTCAGAGACATGGTGCAGCAAGTCTCAGTCTTTTTTATGAATACTATTATGACATATGTTCTTCACAATCGTCTGATCTATTTCCTGCTTCCTTTATTTGATCACATTTGCTTCATTACTAGCGCTAAAACAACAGCATATTCTTTTCATTGTTTTTACTCTCGAGTGTTTATCCGTTGGTATCTCATATGCTTTTATATACAGTGATGTGGTTCTCAGTTGATTAACTGCGTCTGATGTATACTCGACAGTTAAAACAATAGAAAGAATATGCTGTTGCCATAACCCTACTCATTACACTAGAGGTCTCCATCAATTCACTGTTTTAATACCTCTATTTCAGTAGCTTTTTTTACAAGAACTGCAAGCCTGTAGAACTCTCCTCCTACTTACTGTTTTCCTCCTACCTACAGCCTTGGTCTTTTCAAGACTAAGGTCAATAAGCATCTCCTGCCTTGTGATAATTATCTTTCAGTTTTGTTAGCTTTTCACATCAAGTAGCTTCATGCCTTGTCTCAAGCGATTTTGATAACAAAACAAAAAAAAAACTAAAAAGGAAAAAACGTTTTGGACAAGTAGTATTATAAAACAAATAATAGAGGTACATAGCAAATCTTTATCAATAAAAGTTTATTTAAACGTTTTGGACTATTGCCTTCATCTTGGTGATGGTTTCTACGCTCTGGAACCCTTATTACTTTATCACTTCCACCTCATACTACGTAAATTGTGTTGAAAAAATTCATTTTTAACAGCAATAACATGTGACTGCAGTGTACATAAACTTGGTCCCAAGTTAATCCTTCAAAAGCCACAATGTGAATTTGGAAATTTCTACATTTTATAAAATAGACGGGTTCTTATGTAATTATGTTATTGTGGTAAACTAATAATGTTATTTAGACAGCCATTCTTAACATGAGGAAGGAAGGAGTTTTGTAACTATTCTGCACTTCACCTAACAATTTAATAAAAAAAAAGATATTGTAAAACTCGAATTTAATTTGAAAATATGATTATTAAAAATAGCACGGTAACATAAATGCATAAGCACCAACAGATGCTTTTTAGAAATAGGTATCCAGAAATTTGCAGTCGTAACATAAATATTTCTCACTGTGAATGGAGAAAGCAGACAATAAAAACAAAACTGAATTGACTTTAAAATCTAAGATTAAAACTTAGGTTAAGGTAATAATAAAAAAAGAAAATCAGTTTGGTTCATATTGTCTAAATTCTTTGGTGAAGTTTGTTAATGTTCACCAGTCTCAGAATTGTTTGATGAAACTCAGAATTGATAACATAAGCATTAAAATTTTTTTAGATACCTATTCCTAAAAAGCACCATAAAATATATTACATTTCATTCAAAAGTACAACTCTTTCAATGTTTGATTTTTTTAAATCCTCTTTTAATCGTCATTGCTTCCTTCAAACCACTGTTGCTTTCAAGGTTCAAAGTGAGCCACAATCTTTATCACACTGTATCTGTATCCTATGTTACTTGTGTCAGGGAAGTTCTTACTGCCCACCTCATCTCATTATTACACAGCTATGGAACGGGCTTTTCACCCATGAACTTCTTTGACGACACAGCACAGTAGATTCAATCACTTCTTAAGGTAATCCTATCGATCTCCAACTCGATCACTGTCACTTGAACAATCAAGGCCATGGAGGTCTTTTACACGATGAGGCATGTATACTGTTTGGGGTGACTCACCACTATCGTCAAAGTTCCCATTCTCCATTCACTAATGCACCTATTCGTTTAGGCTCTCAGCAGCACAGCGTCCCCTTTTTTTTTTATAGATCCTATGCTTGCATTCTGTTGACAGTGGAAAGACAACCTGCATAAGCATACAGCACATTAGTTGGAGCAATCACACTGTGGACATCATCTTTAGACATGCCTTTATATCAATAAACAGCATTTTGATGCATCACTTCTTAAATAAATAAATAAATAGATAAATAAGCACTGGAATCTCATTCCTAAGTAGCAACAGACCCCCCCCCCCCCTATCCAGAAGAATAATAAATAAAATTTATCAGCCCCCATACTCCCTGCCCCTACAAAGAAAAAAAACAAAACACAATTAAAAACATTGTTCTAAACAATTAAAAAAAAAAACACCAATGACAAAGCTTCTCTCCTAACAGCATGCCTGTGGAACTCTTCTGCCTGCTAATCTGCTGACTACAACATGTGTGTGGGGAGGGGGGGGGAACTTTATCCTGATGGTAAAGGTGATTACCAAGTGATCGAGTAAGCTTCGAGGGGTTGCAAAGGATGCCCTATGCACCCCCCCCACTGAGGTCGAGTAACAAAGTAACATGGAGAGCAACAAGTAACTAAGGTTGTGCCAACCATTCGCTAGTACTTCATAAACACAACTGACCACTAGTCAGAGGCACGTTCGTTTTATAACAAAAGATTTGTGCCTCCCACTACTCTTCCAATATAAGACTCATCCTCTTTAACACTCAGATTGTAATTCCGTCCCTGAGGCCGGCGCCACCAACGTAAGCAATCCTCTTTTTCTTTTCTTTCTCACATATGATCCTCTTCAAGTCCAATACAAACAAATTCTTATTGGGCCACCCCCTTCAATAATCAAATTCAACCCAACTTTCATCATCATACAGTCAATAAACCTTATCCTTGAGTGGCGCTCTGGCTTTGATAAGTGATGACTACCTTATAAAAATTAATACACAAATTGTTTTTCGGTTCATCGAACATTCAGGTAGCAATATACTCAAGGTTCAGGAATCTCCATAAGTACTGAAATTCTTTGAAGATTTGCAATTCAGCATGTCTTTTAGGGGGAGATACTCTGCTTAAAAACATTGTCAAACTTTGACCTCGTGAGGAGGCAAATGAATAGAAACATTACATCTTGGCCTAGCCTTCAAGCTAGGATGCCACCCTCCTATGCATTACCTTCTGTGGGAGAATACTGCCTATCAGCTAAGACACCCTCATATGTGAAGGAGTTGTGAGAGGTCTATGTATACAAATAATTTTGTTCACATTCAAAGTACCCCGTTTTCGAACAACCAAATCTTCTATATTATGCCCACATTAAAAATCGACTTTGCTATTTTGGAAGGCAAGTAAATAGGAATAATACATGAAATGGAATAAATTACATAGAAGTTGTTGCTAAGACTGCTGCAAAGAAGGTAAGCTTCCTCTCTCACACCTGTCAGTATTGTATATTTCTACAACACCATCATTCATACTGTTGCCACATCTGAGCTAGTACACCAAACACTAGCCTCTTCCTCTTGAACAATGTGGGGGGGGGTAATTTCTAACCTAACAGGTCCTGCACTATCTGGCAAGCTCCGGCCTCTGTCGTATCGCCGCACCTGTGTACTATTCTTATTATGTATTCTCATGGAATGTGCTTCGATGTTCCCCCATCTCTCACAGTAGGATCCAAGATCCCGAAAGATTTTCTGTTCGGATTTTTTTTTTTTTTTTTCTCGTACAGCATAGCTTTGGAGTTCCCTTTTTGTTTTCCCAACAGTACCAACATTTAGAAATTTAAATGTCATGTGAGCAAATAGCTTGCTACCCAACTCCCCATCCAGATTTCTCCTATAAATCTGGTCCTTATCACAGTAGCAACTTGAGATTCAGTAACAATATACTACGTTTGTGGTGAGTAAAAGTTCATAGGTAAAGCAAACATGGTACTTATGCAGAATGTTATTATTTACAAACCCGCTCTTAAAATGGGGAGAGGGAGGTGGTTTAAAAAAAAAATCATTCTATACTTTCACTCAACAATTTAATGCATTAAAGATATCTTAATCAATTAATTTAAATTGAAAATCCTATCTAAAATAAATAAAGGTTTGTATTACTGTACACAAAAATTCGAAAAAGTTGTCAAAAAACAAATAACAATAAATGTTATCAAAGGCAAGATGGTAAATTTTTAGTTTATCGACCCATCGGCAATTTGTCGACTTTTAACGGTTTTCGGGTACGCTGAGAACGAATATCGCATTCATTTTTTGTGCAAACACGCAGTTATCCATATTTGAAGACATTCAGTATCCAACCTAATCCTTATCATTTTAATAGTGGCCATCTTGTTTTCCAATAACGAAAAACGCCAAAAGAAGCTAAATATGCCACATGTAACTGGAACACCCCTCCCCACCACTGGCATTGGCGTAAAAAAAGTAAGGTTTATTGTAGGGGGAAGGGGGGTTGTATTACTGTACACATAGATTCGAAAAAGTTGTCAAAAAACAATAACAAATGAATGTTATCAAAGGCAAGATAAGTTACTTTTCTACCAAACTGGATATAATTTTCGTGTTTTTATTCAATGTAACATGTTTATTCCGCTCGAAAAGCATACAGTGTTTACCGAAGTATTGGAAAATTCAAAATGGCGTCCGACTCTCTCTTTAACACGGTAAGTTTGGGAAAAGGTGTTATAAATAATAAACTAGACAAAATACTATTAAAAAAACACCGAATATATGTTAAGTTATGTCACGGTAACATATATTGAGCGAATTTCTAACAGTATTTTGTATAGTTTATTATTTATAATACCCTTTCCCGTACTTACCGTGTTAAAGAGAGAGTTGGGCGCCATTTTGAATTTTCCAATACATCGGTAAACACTGTATGTTTTTCGAGCTGAATAAACATGTTACATTGAATAAAAACACGAAAATTATATCCAGTTTGGTAGAAAAGTAACTTGCCTTTGATAACATTCATTTGTTATATATTTGTTTTTTGACAACTTTTTCGAATCTATGTGTACAGTAATACAAACCCATAAATAAATAAAGATAACACACCATTCGTATTTAGTACCGTAAACATTTAAGAATCTTTATATATAAACAATTAAAACTATGAGGAAAACGTACCTTCGAGCTGAATCGTTTTAGGATTTTAGTTAACAGATTCCGATGTTTTTTCATATAAATATGGTTATCTTTATCAACATGGCTACACCGGCAAAGCGAACAAAATTGGAATTGTTCAAACGGTACGGTTGACATATTTTACATAAAGTTAAACAGCAAAGTGAAACAGAAGTTTATCACACTTTTTGTGTCCTTCGGAAACTGGAGAGTTCGTATCCGGAGCAAACTATTATAACTTCCTGTTTTCCTTCTCAAAACTCCAATATTTTTATTATTTTGAATCCTGTAAACGATAGGTAAGTATATATTTTAACTGATAATGATATATATATGTGTATACTTATATGAATATATTTTTTGTCTCTTTATGAATTATTAAATTAACAGCAAAATTGATTGATTTATTAAAAAAAAAAGATTGGTACAATAACAGTGCGTATTTATTTTGGAAACCATCATTTTAAAAACCTTAGAATCAAGCCAAGTACTGAAGTTGTCAATTTGATAAACTTCCATGATTTACAATTGTTCCAAATATAAAATAGTCAATTTTATTTATCTTATTAATTTTTTCGTCTTCTAAGATAAATTTTCATTGTAACTGCGTCAGATTGAGTCATTCGTGACTCCCTGTTGTGGTTTAGTGTGTACGGTTTCAGCGTCCCAAATTCTCTTTTCCAAAACATAATTTATATGATTATTTCAATTTTGTCCTTTAAATTGTCTTGCAACGTAAGATTATGCAGTCAATTATTGATTCGTTATATGTGTGTATACATATAATATATATATGTATATATAGTAACTTATAAATAACTTTTATATTGATTTTTTTTTCTCATGTCATTAAATTATAGTAAAACAATAATCAAAGTCCCCTTAAAAAGACAACAAAATTGATGAATTAAATATTTATGAATATTTTTTTAGTTTATTACGACGTCTTAAATTGCATTCTAAATGTATTACTAAAACTCTGGATCTTGCTTGTCACACAGTTTAAGCTTCAAATGAAACCAAACAAGATGTCTGACCTTTCGAGCTGAAGTGTCAGTTATTTCGAAGTGTCAATTATGTTATCCTCGATCAGTGTAAATGTCTAATGTAAGATCGTAAACTCCATATTGCCCCCAATCGAAAATTCAATATGGCAATACTAAACATTACTCTGAACAACAACAACAACAAAAAAAAATGATTATGCCGCCGTGAAACCGGATGTGAAATAAATCAGACTTCAGGTTAGTGGCTGGATTAATTATTATTATTTTTTCTTTACTTACAAAGAAAAATAAACATTATTTTTTTATGCTATTTTCAAAAAGGGTACTTATGCACTCATTGTACCGTGCTGAAATAATAACGTTATTATTTAGAAACCTATTCTTAACATGGGTAGGGGAGTTAGTTTTGTAACTATTTTGTACTTCTCACTTAACAATTTAATAAAACAAATCTTTTCACTTGAAAATACGGTACTTATGCACTTTTGTTACCGTGCTGAAATAATAATGTTATATTTTAGAAAGCCATTCTTAACATGGGAGAGTGTTTTCTAACTATTATCTACTTTCACTTAACAATTTAATATAAAAGATATCGTAAAACTTGAATTTAACTTGAAAATACTATTTTCCGTTCTTTTTTAGGGGTTGCTCAATATCCTCTGTCCAAACCAAATTTCATGTCCACACGAGTAACGCCGGGTATCCATGCTAGTGTGTGTATATATATATATATATATATATATATATATATATATATATATGACAAAATGTGTGTGAGTGTGTGTTTGTATGTATTGCAAAAACTATTGACAGAGGCGACAGATCCTCAGGAGATCGGTATCATTTTGAAGCTTGAAAAATAGGTCAAAAACATTAATTCCTTCACACTGAACTCTGCTGTTTTGTACAAGGAGGGGTCGTTTTTTTTTTCCTCGTCATTTTTGCAAGTTATATCAGTTGGATGTACTTCGCTTAATTTCAACGTTCCGAACTTCCAGTCAGACGATCGAAACATCGGCAAAGATATCACGTTTTTTTTTTCCCCTCCTTTGTATTACGGAATCGAGCCTACCTGCCTACTACCACTTTTTTTTTTCTTTCCACCTAAACTATCTACTGTTGTTTCACCATCTCCTTCCCCCTGCTACTACCAATTTATTTTTTTTATCCCCCCCCCTCCCCCGGGGTCCTTTACTCAACCCAAGCAATCCTGGGGAACCCCACTACTATACCACTTTTTTTTTTATCGCCTTTTAATTCTACCCCCCCCCCAGCTCCTTACTTCATCTTCACACACCCAGGCAGGGAACCCCTGCTAGTATATATATATATATATATATATATATAATGAAATTATAAACTTATTCCTGTTTGTGTATATGTTTGTTTTTTTATTTTGTTTTTTTTCGGTACTCATGCAGAGAGTGACCCAGACGTAACTCAGCCCACGCCCGGCTTTCCTCGGAACATGATGTCAACAGCCGGAGTAAGCCAAACGTCGCCGAGGAAATTAAGCTGTCTGATGTAACATAAAGCTGAGCCAATGGCAATGTAGCACAATGGTTTTCAACGCGAAGCACATTCGTGCGAGTTGAAAATTTAAAGCAGCAGACAACAATTTGGAAGAGAAAGAAAAGTAAAAAAGTAAAAAAAAAAAAAAAAGCACACCATTTCGTACTTTCACGTCAGAAAAACAAAAAAAAAACATGAATTTTACAGCTTTAAGTGAGCAGCTGAAAACACCAGCTAGAGTCCTCGACTTTTATCAAGAAAAAAAATTACTGGCACGGACGAAAACTTGTCGAATGCGGAATACGATCTACGCACACACACACCATTAATAAAACAACGGTCTGATGAAGCAACAATATCCCACCCAGTTTTTTTTCAACTTTTCTAGTTTTCAGGTTTTTCCTTGAAAAAAAAAACACCCCAAAAAACAAAAATAAAAAATTGTTTTAAATTTTTCTTGAAAAAAAAAACTTTACAAAAAAAATTCCTTGAAAGTATATTTATTTGACTTACCTCTGAACCTTTTCTCGAACAAAAAAATCTTTAACATTATTTTAAAGTAAAAGAAAAGAACAAATATTGTTATAACATTTTTCTTTACAGTTAAAAAACTTAAAATTTAAGGTAAGTATGCTTTTATCGCCGACGCTTGGCTTAATTTCCTCGGCGACACTCAGCTTACTCTGGCTGTTGACGTCATGTTCCGGAGAAAGCCGGGCAGACTCAGAGTTGCACCTGGATCACTCTCTGCATGAGTACCTTTTTTTTTTTCTTCTAATAAATTAATCATTTTATT
The DNA here is from genome assembly GCF_053919585.1 of Euprymna scolopes. Taxonomy (NCBI): domain Eukaryota; kingdom Metazoa; phylum Mollusca; class Cephalopoda; order Sepiida; family Sepiolidae; genus Euprymna; species Euprymna scolopes. The sequence goes on from NC_136487.1 coordinate 115,254,911, forward strand.
TAGGTTTTATTTATTTATTTATTTTATTTATTTATTTTTTAGATAAACCCAAAGAAAAAAAATGCCGGTGCTTATTGACCGACCGAAGATGACTGTTGCTACATACCATGCATTAAAACGACATATAATGAGAGAAAGGGAGAAGAAAAAACAAGGTACATATATATATATATATATATATATATATATATATATATATATATATATATAGCATTATTTAAATATGTTTGGATGTACAAAATTTATAAGCACTCTAAAACAAAATTGATGAGGGCCCTTTCAACTATTATCTTGTCGGGAGAAAAAGGTTCTTGTCCAGAATTCCAACTATATAAAAACAAGAATAAAGAAAAATCTGTATAATGTATGTTTGTTTTTGTTTTTTTTTGCCTTCATTGAGTCTCTGTAGCTGCACATGTAATTGTGAGGCAAGGGTTGTGCAAGCTCTAACACTTCTGAGTCGGCACTGCTTGAATTCAGTGACCAGAAGTGCTAGACAAGTGAAAAAAAAATGTAGAGATTAGTGGATAGCACATATACAGCAACTGGAATTCCCAAATAGTCACTCATTTTAATACTGACCAGGCTCAACGTTGCTTAACTTTGGTGATGTAACAGTGTGTCCACGTGAATAATGCTGTATAATGTATGTAGTCATGAGGAAACAAAAAAATTATATTCCAAAAATCACATAAATTGATCAAGTAGTTTTATTTTTATAAAGATAAATCATTTTTAAGCAATTTATGGGACTTCATAGGCATTACAATATAAATCTTGCAAGTTTGACTTATGGTTGAATTATCTTCCTTTGTTTTTCAAAATGGTGGACAAGATGACAATATTAGCAAAAAAAAAAAAAAGGCGGGGGGAGATATTGAATGTGCCAAGGAATTAACAGTAAGTGATTGAAATAGATTTAATTCAGTAGTTGTTTAAAAATGATTAAAAGTCAGTGTCGAATAAAGAAGAGGAGGTAAGGGTTCAAAATCACCCAAACAGATTCACTGCTTTTATAACTTTCTGGCAACAGACCCACATAAATCAGAACGTTCCATCTAATATCTGACAAAGAAATACCATCCTTCCTATGATTGTAGCTATTGGTTCGCATTTAATTCATGATAATCGGGGCTTTGCCAATAACTATAAAATAGTGTTTAGAGGTGCTGCATAAAACGGATTCCAAAAATCATTGAAAAATTTTGGAATATGTCTATTATAATTTTTAAGCCTTTCTTGTGCTGGCAGTTTATAAAAATGTTGGATCTCTTTCAAAGAATTTTGATCATGCCTTCCCCCCCCCCCTTTTTATTTTAATTCTATGCTGTTCTTTTATTAAATGGTTCTAGTTCAGAATTTCCCTATATTTAAAAAAATAAAAAAGAGAATAAAAAAAATCTGTGTCTCCTGACTAAACAAAAATACCATATTCCAAAAATCATATTAATTATCTTTAAATAAGAAAATCAAATATCATGAGTATCTGAAGAGCAGCTCTTTTGTGTGTCGTTTTGAAAATAATCTTAAAAATAAACCGGAGAGACAACTCAACAATAATTCAAACTTGCAAGATTTATGTTGTAATATCTATGAATTCCCATTAATTGCTAAAAAAGTGATTTTCTCTAGAAAATAAAACTTCTTGATCAATTTAGGTAATTTTAATTTTTTTTCATGGATACATACATCATACACATTTTTGTTTATTTTTGTTTTTTTTTAATATAGAAGGGGTCTATGCTGGATAACATCACAAAGTGATGATGTTATCCATTAAAACAGGTGGAAGAGTCTTGGAAGCTCTTTTCTGTTGTAAACAGATGTTATCATTTTGTGACGTCATTATTAAAAAGGGGTTTGAAAGATATTCAGGAGATCTTTTATGACGTCATTAATAATGAAATAGAAAAATTATGTCATCAATTTAAACAACATATGATTGGTGACCTTTCCAGTTACAGTTCATCTATGTAGACAGTGTTGCATATGTATACATTTGTTATTTGTAGTCAAACTTTAAAAGTTAAGTTCAATAGAAGTTAATTATTAATTCCAGAGTATGTATTGTATTGTGGCTAGGTTGTTGAATCGGATGACTTTGGAAAATATTGAATGTTATTCACTCACACATGTATACAGATCCAGGCAATGCAAGGTACTCAAGTCCGGTTACTGACAGGAATAACGTAAGCTGAGTGGAACAAAGTTCATTCAATTTCATATGTAGCAAAGAAACCAACCCACATCTTGACCTGTTATGTCAATGGCCAAACAAAGAGGCAATGGGAATTTCGTCAATATAAACATACCCAGAAGACAAAGAAACAGACAGGAAAGGACAGAAACATGTGACACATTTCTTTGTAGTCATTGCCCTCCCTCATTCTGTTTTTTCACTGCTGCAAGCCACAGCACTTAGGTGTCAATAAAATGCAGTCGTTTTGATTAACTTTCATTGTTATTTTGAAACCTAACACATTTCAACAAGTGACTTGAAAGATATTCAGAAGAATATTGAGTTTTCTGAAAAAATTTAATTTGTAAATTCGAAGTAAGCCTTGTCGCTAAGTTTTCTCTTCTTAAAAAAGAAAGATTGGTACACTGTTTGAATCTCATTACTTGTGTTTATAAAAAATACCAGGCATATTTCTTTCGCATTTAAAAGTGTAGTCATTACCACAGCTGCATTGGTAGGAAGCCGGGGTTCATAATACTTGGATCTAAGGTTTGAATTGTTTGACCAAAGGTACAGTTACTTAGTTTCCATACTGACAAGCATAAAAACATGAAACCAATATGTCTAGGGATATAAAATATTTATTAAATTAGATAATTATATACATATATATGAGAGAGAGCAAGAGTTTGAGGTTTTTCTTTATCCACCTACATTGTCTTTTCCAATGCTTTAAAGGGGCTGAGGCAATTACTTTATAGATGACTGACTCTGATTGATAACAAGGGGCATAACTCTGGTAATGTAAACATTTCATGAGGATGACTTGTTGAAGTGAGTTAATTTTACAGGAGAAATGTACTCTTGTTTGAGAGGATGTGACACAGGCAGTGGTTATCAAAAGTTTCTCGTCAGCTCACGTCTTCCACTCTTGGCCGGGACTGATTGCCATAAGGGAGCGTAGTTTGTACCAGCGCTTGGTAGATCCTTACTTTGTTACTGCAACTTATCTCAAATCTTGACCAGAGTCAGGAATTGAGTTGGCAGAAGGCATGACGTGCAAGGTCAATTTGCACTTAAATATCTGCTCCATCTTGATTCCTAGCTATAGTGATGATGCCAAGATATTTGAAACTCTCAGCCTTTTCAAAAACATCACCCTTGAAGCCGATGGGTGTTTTAGGGTAAAGTGTTAGATTTAAAATGTGGAAGTTTTGTTCATTTGGATGAGAAAAAAACTTCAATTTAAGTTGGAATCAATAATCGCAATTACATTTTTATATATTTTAAAATGAAACATTTGTATACACTTCAGTTTTTTAAGAAAACACAACAGAATTAAAATCTATATCTGTTTTTTTTATACGTACTTGGACATGTATATACTATATAAGTGTCCATTCTGCCCTCCCCCCTCATCCGTCAAAAGTACTGGAAAAAATGTTTTGCTCATATTCATACTTTTTAATCATACTCATATAAAATAACGTTTCAGTGAAATTAAAAATAATGAAATAAGAAAAAAAAACTTTCAAATTTGAATATTTATAAAAATAGTATCAATTAGTATAGAAAAGAAAAAGTGTCTCATTTTGGAAATAAAGTATTCTTTCTAAATTCATTTTATGTCAATTCTAATGGTTCTTATTTCGATTAATAAAGTTTATTATGAAAGGAGTTAATGATCTTTTGAAGTTGAACATCAAAAAATTACATTATTTTTACATGAACCTAATACTTACTAATTTTTGTGGGATGGGATGGATATTTGTATTGATACAAAAAATGTTTTATTTTAATTATTGAGAGTAGGGGTAGTATCTGTTTATCTAGTGATGAGTCACATGTATTTAAAAAAAAAATATAGAAAAATCTTTATCATAGAACAAAGATGTCATATTTCAAAAATCATGTAGGTTTTTCTAGTAACTTTTCTATTTGACTAGTAAAGGAAAATATTTAGTTGTCAAAGGTCAACTAAAGATAAATTTGTCCGTAGAGCTCTTTAATGATTCTGTGACTTGAAATGGAAATGCTGAAAGTGCTCAATCCTTTTTAGCAATGAGATGTACGTTATTATAAGCCTTTTCTCTTTGCAGAGCAAGAACATGATGCTCTTATTGAACGACTCAAAAAAGAGCGTGAATTACAAAAGAAAAAACAAGAGGAAGATAACCTGACACTGGAACAAATTAAAGATCAGGTATTTTATAAATTTTTTTTTCATTTCTTTGTTGTTTATTATCTTTTGTAATTATTGCAATATATAATGCAATGTAGACATATTACCACATCTTTTTTTTGTCTTTTTTTAACAACTATTGCATGCTGATTCTCTTTTTTTTTTTATCATTTTCTTTTACATTTTTTCTTTACATGTTTTTTCTTTTATGTTTTTCTTTTTTATGTTTTTACATTTTTCTTTGTTTTTCTTAATGTTTTTTTCCTTTTACATTTTTTCTTTTACATTTTTTTTTTTTTTTACGTTTTTCATTTTTGTTTTTTCATATTTTTAAATCAGATTTTTGTAAAGCTTAATTGAATTACTTATGCCATTGTTTGTTTAATACATTAAATGAATAAAATTGTTTTGAGTTATAACATACTTAAAAGAAACATCAATTTAAAAAGTTACATTTGAATGTGAATTGCTACAGACAGACGATATATTGTTTGACAATTTTATTAAATAGGTATCAGCTCGACTTGTACAACATTTATTTTAAATAAATTAATACCTGGAAAATTGCTAATCAAATATTTTTTTTTGAAAATTTTCATTTTATTAATTTGTTTTTAAACATTTTCTATTTTTCATTTTAAAAGTTATGAAATGTGAATAAATATTTTTTGCTGCTTATCGCTTTAAGCAGGAAACTCTACTTGTTTTATAAGCACTTTAATGAAATGTGCTCCAAAAAACTAATAGCACTGATGCTCCTTTGATATAAATACCCCCAATTAACCAGACAAGCAGCAAAATCCCACGTTTTTCACTGTAGATGTCCCCTGGTGCTTGAGAGCCTTCTACTCTGAAAGTTTCTTTCCTCGAATTGCTAGATTTTGGAATTCCCTAAAGAACATTTGTATGAGCACTGATGGAAGCGTCCTCAACAAAAAAATGTTATGCATAGTTTGAATCTTTTGTATATCATGATTGAGGTAGGCCGAAATAATTGTATTCAAATAAATTGTTTTTTATGAAAATTTGTTCCCTGCATTTTTACTGAGATTTACATAACGTTGAAAAATTTGTTAGAGATTTAATTCTACACTATTGAGCTGTAAAAAGTTCTTTGTGTTATAAAAATTTATATTAAAATATTTTAAATGTATATATAAATTTCACTTTCTTTGGAGTATTTGTTAGTGTATGGGCACAACATCCCTTTGAAAGTTAAAACATTTGAGATTTACATGAAATTTAATTTATAATTAGTAGACATCGATTAAGCAATATTACCTTAATTTAATTTATAATTAGTAGACATCGATTAAGCAATATTACCTTAATTTAATTTATAATTAGTAGACATCGATTAAGCAATATTACCTTAATTTAATTTATAATTAGTAGACATCGATTAAGCAATATTACCTTAATTTAATTTATAATTAGTAGACATCGATTAAGCAATATTACCTTAAAATATTTTAAATGTATATACTTGTGTCGGGTAAATTTCACTTTCTTTGGAGTATTTGTTAGTGTATGGGCACAACATCCCTTTGAAAGTTAAAACATTTGAGATTTACATGAAATTTAATTTATAATTAGTAGACATCAATTAAGCAATATTACCTTAATTTAATTTCTTAAGACTGCTTAAGCTCCAAATTTTAGACATTTTTCCAAAATCAAAATCGTGTGATCTATTTTGATTCAAATTGAATAAAGATTCTAGACATGAAATTTAATATCATTATAATTTGATTTTAATCTTTGTAGTGGAACATAAGAGTGGTTCAAAATTTGTATTTGTTGAATAAATCTTATTAACTAACAACTTCAATTTTTAAAAAAATGTTAAACTTTAAAAAAAATTATTCTTCTAAGCAAAAACATTGTTATTTTAAAAAAATCTTTTAATTCTTTTTTTTTTTTTTTTTAGATTGGAATTATGGATTCCAAACATGAATCTTTAAAAAATGAAAAACATGAATTGTTTTCACAACTGAAGAAAGTGTTGCATCAAGAAGATGAGACGAGACGAAGAGCTCAAATAAAAGAGCAAAGGTTAGCAATCCATTTTTTTTTTTTTGTTCATTTATAACTTGTGGTAAGAAACCACATAAGAATGTATAGCAATTATTTCTGATTATTCAAACTGCTGTTCTCAACTTCAGCAGTATTTACGCAACGTTTCAGCCAATGTAATCTTCAATCTTATTTGAGTTTATCTTGTCGAACTCTGGAATCATCTGCATTGAATTTCAAGCAGAAATATTTTTTTTTTTATTAAATCCATGGGATAATATGCTATTGTTCTATCATCCATGACCAGGTAGAAATCTTAAGAAATTTGTAATCGTAAGGGATAAAATACTAGGTAAAATTCAGTCCTAAGTAACACTCTTCTGGAGGTTGAAGGTTCAATCCTCAGTGCAGGTGATATGAATAATACAATTGCAAATTACTTAAAAAAAACCTTCTACTCTATCGTAGAACAAGAGCATGCTAAACCCGTGGGTTAAATGAAAGGTTCCATACAAAATTCTGTGAAGATTCCAAAGTTTGACAAAAAGATTATGAAAAAGGATTCCACAAGATATACTTGAAGTCAAATGTTATATTGGTCGAAGCGTTATGTGAATAATAGGCAAGATGAGAACAGTAGTCTGAATAATAATCCAAATTATCAATCCTTATCTCAAAAATGCAGAAACCTGAATTTTTTGGGATTTGGATTAATAATTTGTCTTATTTAGAATATTTGGTCTATTATTCTCACCCTGGTTATTCTATTCCCAACGTTTGCAATCTTCTTTAAATGCTTCTTTTCGAACTTGGGAATTTTTGTCATTCAAATGATTCTAGTGACTTGGGAAATGATAAATTATGTTAAGGAGTAGAGCGGATAAAACCCAAGAAAAGAGATGAGTAAAGATCGTTTTTTGATTTTAGTGAAATAAGAATATCGGTGATAGTGAAAAAGTGACAATACGTAAAATATAACGTGAAATGTTTTGGAATTTTTTAGATAAAGCGTGATGATTTGGATTATTCGGACTATCGTTCTCATCTTGCATATTATTTTCTCAACGTTTTGGCCAATGTAATCTCTTTTCTTCAGGAGCATCTTTTTAAACTTAGACGTTTCTATGTCAAATGCGGGGAATCTATACAGAATTTTAAACTGAACTCTTTATTTAATTTAGGAATATCATGATAATTAAGACTTCTACCCTTTTAGAGCTGGTCAAATGGGAACCATGTATTTCATGAATTAAAGTTAGTTTATTTCAAAATTCCATAGAGGTCTTTGAGTTTCAAAAGATGTAGTTACAGAAGGTTAAAGGTTACATTGGTCGAAACGTGAAAATAACACTCAAGATGAGAATAGTAGTCTCAATAATACTAATTCATGTAGAGTTTAGTGTTTGATGGATTAAATAATGGACCCTATGTAAATTCAACACCCCAATTCTGCCTATGACTAAAATAACTCCAACATTAGGCCTTTTGAAATGTAAAGAAAACATGTTTAGTTGATTTGGTCTTAGAATAATATTTTTTCCTTAAAAAAAGTAAATCCATTGTTTTAATTTGAGAAAGTTTAATTTATTGAAAACGCAGATAATTGTTTTGTTTTTGTTGTTTTTTTATAAAATCATTGTTACTTCACCAATTTTCAATGGAAATTTGAATTTGTGTTGGAATTTTAACAAAATTAAATAATTTCATAACTATTATTTTTTTCTCGGTGGTATTTTAAAAAAATGTGAATTTTTACTATAATAATTGGGAAAATCTGATTGTTTTTTTTTGTTTTTTTTTCTAAGGAGAGGAAAAAGCCAATAATTTAGCTGAAATCCATTTGTCTTGCACCACTCTTTATTTTATCAATTGTAGACACGTTGTATAAATATGATGGTTTTCTGCTTTCTATTAAAAAAGAAAAAAAGCAAAAACAATGTAGATAATCGGTTCATCAAAAATTTTGCCTGCATTTTTTTTTCTTTCTAATTTTTTGGTTTTGAACAACACAAAATGCTATTTTGCATTAGTCACGTGATTGGTCTCATCTCAATAATATCAGAGGGTCTCTATTTATGCTGAAAATCCACAGAGTATGAATAAAATAAATTCATATTCTGTGGATTTTCAGCATAAATAGAGACCCTCTGATATTATTGTAGCTCTTTTGTTAAAACTGCAAAAATATTTATCTAAGCTAGCAGGGACACCCAATCGTAAAATACGCTTAAATATGTTATTTTAATTCTTGCAGATTTTGTATAATTATTATAGAGTAAATGTTCTATCAATTTTTTTTTATAATTTTTTTATAAAGTTGCGATTTCAAAAATAAAAAAATATATCCTTATGATGGGTGCATCAGCTTGAACTGAAACCAAAACTTCTAAAAAGAATATCTGTATATATATATATATATATATATATATATATATATATATATATATATATATATATCTATAACTTGAGTTCTTTCAGATATAATCAAAACCGAAACTCATGAAGAATTCTTGATAAAATCATTTATAAAAAAAAAATAGATTACTGGAGTGCCCTCAGCTATAACTGAAACCAAAACTTATGAAGAATTCTCGGTAAAATTATTTATTACAAGAAATGGAAATCTATAACCATGAAACAACAACGGCTGTAAGCATGACACACAAAATAAATAGCACACATGCTATCCTATTAATAGATTATTAATTATATGTTAATTATATGTACCAAAACATGAATTTAGCAAACAGAATCAAAATAGCAGTCTAATAATACAAATTAGCAATATCCATCTAAAAAAAACAACAAAAAAACTTGAAAAGTCCTTACATGTTTAAATAATCTTTAAAAATTTTCAAATGTATAATTTCTTGTGATTTTTTTTTATCTTCATGCTCACAAAACCAATAGTGGATTGAAATAGTGTTAGTCGTGTGCAAGTGACTCTATAAGTCACTCTGTCAGTCGGTCTGTCTGTCCGTAACACTTTTGTGCTTGGCCTTTGATTAAGTTCAAATGTCTGTTGTTAATAAATACTGTTCTTAGCTTTTTAAGTTTTTCTTAGATCAAAGTATAGTATCTTTTCCGACAGATACTGCAGGCAAAGACCATATGTGGGGGCAACCCCACATATAAGACCTTGGTCAATGTAGGGGCAACCCTGCATACCAATTGTAACTATCCAGCTCCCCTACTCCCGGGGAGTTGGTCCCTATTTCCCCTTCACTCCTCACATTAAAAATCGGCCTTGTGCCTAATTTGCTTGGTGAGGGAGCAAATAAATACACTTTTCTTGGCCTTTTGGCCAAGATCAAAGTGTAGTATCTGTTCTTAATACATGCTGTACTTATGTTTGTAACTTTGTGATATAAAGTGGGGATCACTTTTCTGTATTAATTTAATGTAAAATGATCACCCAGTTTACAACCAGTCAGTCTCAAAACCATTCAAGTCATTATCCAGATCATTCAAGTTGTTTTTTGAAGGATTCCATTTATTTTTTAGCATTCAAATCATTCTTAAGGTCATTCAATTCATCCTTAAGTTCATTAAAGTCATTCTAAGTCATTTACTTTTTATTTATTTAAGTCATTTCAGCCCATTTTTCGGGCATTTTAGTTTATCTTTAAGAATTTCATGTCAATCCTACAACATGAATTCATTACATGAGAGCACGCGACTAATGGCTATCGGCCTTGTTTTACTAACATTTCCTTTTCAAATAGTTGTGAATGGAAAGTAATAAAAACATAAAAATACATATTAACATTTTTAAATTTTACTAACATTTTTTTTTTGTCTTTTTCTCCATCAGTGAACTGTTAAATATTGCCTATTCTCAAGGTATAAATGTAACGGGCCATCCAATGTTACTTCCTCCAGGCGTGACAGGACGACCAACATTGTATAAACCTCATCAACCACTTATTCCTGTACGTATTACTCTTAATATGAATTTAAAAAATCACATAAATTGATTAAGTAGTTTTATTTTTATGAAGAAAATCATTTTAAGTGATTATGGGAATTCATAGGCAGTAAAACAAATCTCTCAAGTTTGAAATACGGAGTTCTTTCCCTTTTTTCAAGATTATTTTCAAAATGGTGAACACAACAGCTGCTATTCTCTTACTCAAAAAATTTGATTCTCTTGTTTGAAAATAAACTTACTTGATCAATTTATGTGATTTTTGGAGTATATTTTCGTTTCATCATAGCTACATACATCATACAGACTTTTCTTTATTTTTGTTTTTAATATAGAAGGAATTCTGGACAAGAACCCAATAATAAAAAAAAAGCATTAAAAACATCTAAATAAGAATGTGTGCTAAAAACAAGATGAAACAATAAAATTGTTAGCCTTAAGAAAACAACGCGACAACTTTATGTTAAAACTTATTGAAAAAATCAATTCAGGTAACTTGATTATGTAGTAGAGCTGACATCTATTCAATGTAGCCACCTTCAGCCTCAATTACCGCCTAACTATTGGTCTGGAACATACCTTTTCCACAAGCGTCAGTAGGAACTCGACGGCTGGCAGTGATCAGGCTGGCTTTGGTGTTGTTGGAGGTCATGTTGGTGATGTTCTTGACGTATGACAAGCAAAGTAATCCAACAGGTTCAGGTCGGGAGGAGGATGGGGAGATGTGCTAGATGGGTACAAAGTCATAGCACTCATTCTGAAGCCAAGCCTGGGTCTCTTTGAACTTGTGGGCTGGTGCTGAGTCTAACTGCCACACCCAAAATTTGCCAACAGCCACCTGATTGTACCAAGGGATCATAAGACTTTTTGGCACATCCAGGTACATTTTGGTGTTGACTTTCAAGCTGACTTCGAAGATGTGAGGTGGCATGATGTGGCCTTCACTTGAAACCAAACCAAAGACAATAACTGTGGCAGGAAACTTTTTGATCACCATGGGCACGCCCCTGTTATCCAAATTTTCATTTTGTAGGTGCTGGCATAAGTTGTACACCGGCGCATCTTCAATCTCGCTCATTGAACATTGTGTCACTTTCAGACATGCTAGAAGACTCCTATCGCTCCTGGGATTCGTACACAACTGGACAACTAGTAGATGGTCTGCTACAAAAAAAACAGCTTTCATCAAACAAATAGAATCATGTAGTCTTTTCTAGGGCCACAATTTTATTGTTCCACACTGTATGAACATTTCTGAAAATGCTTGAAACAGGAAACAACAGCTATGTAGGAGTCACTAAGTGTATGCATTTCTAGTTGAGTAGGGCTCAGATATTGCTGACAATTGATGTCTAAACTCATCTAATGATTATTTAATCTCTAACATTCATTAGTCATTATGTTTCCAAATTTTTGAGATGAGGGTTAATAATTTGAATTATTTGGGCTACTGTTCTCATCTTGAATGGTATTTTCACAATGTTTCGATTGATGTAACCTACAACTTTCTTCAGGTGTATTTTGCTGAATGCGAGGAATCTGTTAGCCATAGCTGGGGAGAAGCCTCTAGTAATTTGCAATTGTATTTTTGAGCGTCACCCACACTGAGGATTGAACCGTCAACCTTTAGAGGAGTATAACTTACAACTGAATTTTACCAAGTACTTTATCCACTACACCATAAGTTCTTGCAACGTTTTAGCCGATGTAACCACCTATCTTTTTGAGATGCATCTTTTTGAACTCTGGGAATCTATATGGAATTTCAAACTGATTACTTATGATGTGTGTGGATTAATTGTTTGAAAATCTTGGTGCTTCTATATTGAATGAACAGAATTCAAAAATTGAAATAATGAATTTCAAGTAAAACAAATGGTACGTACATAATTATTATGTCGCAAATAATAAAATATCCAAAAATTACAAAAAAAAAGCGATATTGTAGAAAAATAATTATTAATGAAAAACAGTTTTCAATAAAGTTTTCCCGACATTTGGAATTATGTTCACCACGTGAAGTAAGCAACAGAACCTATCTTTTTTTAGTAAGCTCAATATATAGTCCATTTCATAAATTTCTTTTTTCATTAATTATTTTTCTACTATATTGTTTTTCATAATTTTTGGATATGCTACTATTTGCACCATGATAATTGCGTAGGTACCATTTGTTTTACTTGAAATTCAATATTTTGATTCGTTCGTTAAATATAGAAGCACCAAAATCTTTTTCTTTAGAGTTGGAATATTTGTTTAAAAATCAAATCGTTTGTCTTTTCTTTATTCAGATTCAACAGCGTTTACATCAAGGGATGAAACGAGCTCGATCACCGTCACCTCCTGTTACCGTCTATCAGTCGTATCCAGGAGAGCATAAATATCCGCAAACTTCCTATGCCATCTCAAATAAGCAACCTACAGTTGTGTATACGCCACCTCAGGGTGAATACAGTAAGCAAACATTTTTTTTTATTTTTTATTCTACACTCCATAAATAATTCTTGCTTTTTCATTAAGTTGTCTTTTGTTCGTATCTACTGGAAAACAGGAAATTTGGATTTTCTATACTATATTTCTCTTAGTCTGTCTGTCCATCTGTTTCACTTTTTCTCAACAAATGCCAACGAATTCCTATTAATCACTGAAAATGATTTATCTTTATAAAAATAAAACTATTTGATCAATTTACGTAATTTTTGTAACATATTTTCATTTTGTCATAGGTATATACATCATACATTTTTTTTTTTTTTTTCTAATGTAGGGAAAATTCTGGACAAGAACCATTAATTTTATCATAAAGATTGTGATTTCAAATGATTCATGGAGAAGGGTAGGATAGTTAGATAACTTGTTTCAGCAAAGAATGTGTAATTAAAAGGGATTAAAAAATCAGTACACACCTGTTTCTTCTGCGGTCTTATGCAGACACAAAAAGAAAAGAAAAAAAATGGCTGCCTTTCCGCTATTATGTTAATCCAACTCTTAGAACATCAAAACTAAACCAGTCTTTAAGATTCACATTACACATCTACTGTATAATTCTCATAACATTTCTCTCCATGCAACATATGTCCTCAGCCCTGACTGGCCAGGGCTATGACAACAGCATATTCTTTTCCTTGTTTTGATTCTCAGGTATATATCTATTGATATCTTATATGCTTTTATAGTGATGTGCTTCTCAGTTGATTAATTGTGTCTGTGTCGGATATATACTTGAGTCTAAACAATGAAAAGAATATACTGTTGTCGTAGCCGTAATCATCACACTACATACACATGCTTGATAGATTCTTCTCTCAGTTGGCGGTGGTAACACTTTGCTATTAAAGCTTTTTTTTTTTGTTGTCGTTTTTCTCCAAATTATATCTGCACTATTAACGTTTATAACGTCTGAAAAATGCTTTTTCTCAGCAGTATGCATTATTTCTTAACCAGTCTAAACTTAGTACCTAAGCCAAATTGTATTACTCTTAACCAGTTTTTAAATGGGTTCTTCCAAACTAAATTAATACAAAAAAAAACCTGACCTCACAAATTGAAAGTTCCATTACGGTATCTTATAAGGTAAAGCTTGAATGCTCGAATCATTCTCTATCAAGGTTAGATAAAGCCAAAAAATATCCACGCAAAATTATGGGAGGGGAGACTATTTTCAAATATCCTCCTAAACTGGGAATGGAGTAACGGACTTACATTAAGTAGATATTAAAGAAGTCCTTACATTTTTTTCTTTTTTTAAATGGAGAGTAGATAATACACTGTGGTTGTGTTATCGGCAGCTCCAGTAACTCTCGTTTCTCTTTTTTTGTCCCTCAGTCCTCATTTCCAATGAGTGATTTTTCTGACAAAGGGTGAAGAAAAAGCTGCTTTCCAGTTCGGTAGTACTTCGTGAACAGTAGTCTGAGATGTCGGTAATTTTTCTGTTTCTATGTCTATCCTTGTGGCCACATCACTAGTAAGGGTGCTGGAGGTAAACATTTCATCTGGGCTGACATTACCCGCCTGATAGTCAGGGACCCGAACCTTGGATTAACCACTAAGGAGGCTGTCCTATCAGTTGCTGTATTGCCATTTGGTGAATGGATTCTGGACCATGCAGTAGTTTCTGGTGGGGCCTCTCGATGCCATACTAGTGGATAATTATTACGACTTTACCTTATCATGTGCTACAAAAAAGAAAATTCCTGTCTTTCTCTCTCTTACGTTCCCTCTCTGTCCTACTCTAACCAAATCTGTCAACCTGTTCCACAAACCCCAAAAACTCAACATGAAATATCTAAAAAAAAAAAAAAAAACAACCACGAATAAATCTAGAACACCATCCTCCAATGTAGACCCCTACTACCATGTCTCCATGTCTCCTTCTCCAACATCAGAGGTCTATGTTCCAACCTTCCAGAGATTGAAACCCAATTACAGGAGACAAAACCGGACTTACTCTTTCTAAGTGAAACTGGCATAGGGCCGACCACTTCCCTTGACGAATTTATAATTAAAGGATACTCTAATTTAACATCTAAATCTGACCTCCAAGATCGACATGGAATATGCGCCTACATTAAAGATGGCTTTCCGTGTGCTAAAGATATCTCCAGAGAAGACCCTAATTTACCTTATATGTGCTTCCGGGTTGCACTTGCTTACACCACCGCATTTATATTTGCCCTCTATCGCCCCCATAACAGCGAGGTTACTGTCCTTAAGAGTATATCTGAGAAAATTGACGTCATCCTGTCTGCTCATCCTTCGGCTGACATTCACATTTGCAGTGATTTCAATGTCCATAATGTGGAATGGCTGACCCACTCAAATAAGACAGATGATGAGGGGAGGTTCTGTCATGCCATTGCCTATGACCTCACTCAGATTGTTCACAAATCCATCCGTGTGCCTGATACTACCAGTCAGTATGCAAGCCTTCTAGACCTTTTTCTCACAACTTCCCATGAGCTATGTTCATGTTCCGTTCTATCTCCCCTGGGATCCTCCAACCACTCCATTGTATCAGTTAAGATAAAAATGAAATACAATAAGTCTTCAGATGTACCTCTCCACTGTACAGTATATCGATACTCTATGGCTGACTGGGATAGCTTCTGTACATTCATATCTGATCTACCTCTGCATTCCATGTTTAAAAAGGATGTGTCCTCTATAGTATCAGACCTGACCGAATGGTTAATTGTAGGCATAGACCGATTCCTACCATCCAAAAAATTCCAACAAAAACCTAACAGCCAGCCATGGTTCTCCCCAGAATGTGCTGGTGCCATTGCGCACAGAAATCACTTTTTTCATAGCTCCAACATAATAGATGTACTGAGACTAAAGCTGCTTTCAAGACTGCCAGCAACCACTGTAAAAGAGTAATAAAAAATGTAAGAGAGCTATATGCTAAGTCCATCAAATCCAAAGTAGCTGAGCAACGGCTTGATTCCCACCAGTTTTGCCAAATAGCAAACAGGATCCTGAACAGAAGCATGCATTCCATCCCAACTATCATCAATGAACCTGAGGTCGTCTCATCAGTATCAGACAAGGCCAAACTATTTGCCAAGAACTTTGCAGCTAACTCTACCCTCTGCGACGAAGGTCATCAACACCCCGTATTTCCTCCTACAACAGACAACACACTATCCAACATACAAATATCTGTGCGTGAGGTCACCAAACTAATCAAGAACCTTGATTCCAGTAAAGCAACTGGCCCTGACGGCATTCCAATTATAGTGTTGAAAAAGCTTCGACCAGAACTTGCTCTCATACTTACAAAACTGTTTAAGCGTTGCCTTAAGGAGAAGTGCATTCCAACACCCTGGAAAACCTTGTCAGTATGCCCTGTATTTAAGGACTCAGGTGATAAGTCATCTCCCTTTCAGTACAGACCAATAAGTCTCTTGAGTGTCATGAGTAAGTTACTGGAATCCATATTAAATAAAGAAGTAGTCAACCACCTCAGCAGAAATAACCTCCTTAGTGATATGCAATATGGTTTCCGTTCTGCTAGATCTACAGCTGATCTGCTAACAGTTATATCCCATAGGATTAGTGAATCTCTTGACAAAGGCTTCTTTTCTAGGGTAATTGGTCTTGACATATCAAAAGCCTTCGATAAGGTATGGCATAAGGGCCTACTTCACAAGATTTCGAGCTACGGTATAACTGGAAATGTTTTCTCAATAATTAAATCATTTCTCTCTGATAGGCTCATAAGAGTAGTAGTGGTTGATGGGCAGAAATCAGAGGCCCACAGTATTAATGCTGGAGACCCCCAGGGGTCCATCCTAGACCAAACTCTCTTCCTGATCTACATCAATAATCTCCCAAAACACATACTTAAATCATTCGTTGACATCTATGCTGATGACACGACCATCTATGGCAACACATCATGACAAAGCTCTCTCTGATTCTCTCTCCTCTGATTTTGAGCACATGGTACAGTGGGGGAAGAGGTGGCTGGTTACTTTTAATGCATCTAAAACCAAGCTCCTATCTTTACATCATCAATGCTCTGTTCCTCATCTAGCATCAATTGAAATGGATGGCTCTCGTCTTGGGGAGGCTTCATGTTTTGACAAGCTCCTGGGTTTGACCTTTACTCCTGATCTGTAATGGAATATGTATACCAAATCTGTTGCCCGGGCTGCTGGGAAAATGGTGGGATCCTTCTACCGCTCCAGAAGATATCTCACTACTGATGTAATTCTCTATCTGTATAAAAGCCAAGTACGTCCAAAAATGGAGTACTGCTCCCACATCTGGGCTGAAGTTTCTAAAAACAGCCTATCCTGCCTTGACAAAGTACAAAATAGACTTCATGGCTTAGTGAGGGATGCCCTTTTCTCTTCCCTGCAACCTCTCTCCCACGGGAGAGATGTTGCGAGCATGTCTTTGTTTTATTGTTATTTCCATGGCAAGTGCTCATCCGAACTCCAAGCTCTGGTCCCCCCCTCGCCAATCTTTCACGATAAACACCCGTCTAGCTAAAACCACTGTTAGTAATTTCCCCCACTCTTTATCTGTGCCGAAATCAAAACGTAGATTCCATGAACATAGCTTCTTTCTGAGAAGTGCACGTCTGTGGAATTCTCTTCCATTTGTCTGTTTCCAACCTGACTACAATTTGGATGTCTTCAAGTCCAACGTAAACAAATTCCTAATTAATCGCCCCCTTAAGTAAGACACTTTATCAAATCTCCAATGCCAACTATTACTACAATATTATCTCATTGATTATTGTACACGCAATAACCCTCATCCCCGAGTGGCTTCCAGGCCTTGATAAGTGGTGATCCCCCATGGAAAAAAAAAGAAGCTAGTGAAGACAGAAGTTCCTTGAACTTAGTCCATCCACTCCTAACTCTTGCAATTACACTAGCACCTGTTCCATCCTGTGCTCCAAGAGTTTATTTAAGTTCAAATTATTGTTGCGGTTTTCAAGTTACTACTAGTATACAGCATAATCACATCGACACACATTAAATCACCAAAGTTAAACACCAACCTGTAAACACCAACCATTCTGGGATTTTGCTTTCATTATCAATGTATCCACACCGTTAGGGTATTTTTGTCTGCAGTTGGTTTTGTATCAATCATTAGGTATTTTATTTTCCAAAGAGGTATTTCCATATCAGTCAACCATATTTTGTTTCTTCCGATCGGATGTGTATATGTTAAGTTGGTTTTTATTCATGTCAGGTACAGTTTCCAGTATACCTGTATTCAACAAGATTTATGTTTGAATTTCAGATTTTCGAAGTTGGCTATATTTGAAAATACATAAAATAACATTCGTATCCATACCTGATGATGTATTGAAAAATAAAAAACATGTAGATCATATCATTGAGCAGACATCTTAATTACCGCATTGTTTTTTTTTTTTGTTTTTTATTTTCAATACCTATGAGTTTCTACGACAAAAATATTTTTATTTATTTAATCCTTCAGTGTGTCTTATCCTTAGGTATGGATCAGAAGGTTATTGTATTTTCAAATATAGGTGAAATTATTTTCTTGGAAATTCAAATATTTGCAATAGGCCTCTAGTGTGCTTCTTGGTAAAATGACTTGTAGTATAGAACTTCGTGGTTAGAATCAATATCTGCCAATGTGCATTTCATGTGGTTAAAACAGGAACTCTGTATTTGCACAATGAGATTCAAAGCGAAATTAAATTCTTACCTTTTCTTTCGTAGTAACATTGAATGACTTTGACATTTTCTTTATTTAAAAAATTTGTATTTTTTATTTCCTGCTTACTTCTAGAACCTGGCAATTATGGCCAGAGTCAAGCATCCCAAGTAGCTTACGCAGGCCAACAAGCACATGCGTACCAACAGCAGGCTGTACCTTATACGGCAGGACCACCAACAACAAAGTATGTCAATACACCAACAGTCACATCGCAGTCTGCGTTTACTTCGTATCCTAGCCATTACGCTCAGCAGCAGAAGCCACTTGCTGATGCCTACTCACACAATTATCCGTTGCAACGCATGCAACAAACGGGTAAGACGTTTTTCCCAATTCAATCTCGATAATTATACTTTTTTTTTAATCTGTATAAATAAGAAATATTTTGTAAATTTTCAGAATACTTTTTTTTTTTTTTTTTTTACTATTAATCAAAATTTAAATTTCAAGTAAAAAGCACTTTGATGTTCTTATGTGTCATGCTGAAGTAAGTATCCTCAACAAAAGTTTTTAAAAATTATAGATTAAAAAATTACTTTGAACTTTATATTAAAAATAAACATTGGTTTTATCGTATTTTCTCAATCTGTCATTGATAAAAATGGAAGTACCGGAAGTTGCCATAAAGCAGGGGAGATAAGTCATTCTTTCATTTAAGCAAATAAAAATGAACAACATAATACAATAAAAACTTCAATTTACAATAAAATTGATTTTTACTTCAACTCAATCATTTTTTCTTAATTTTTGGTGCGCATTCTTCTTTCAGCATGAGACATAAGTACATCATTGTGTTTTTACTTGAAATGCGATTCTCAATTCTGACTAATAGTAAAAAGGCACTGATACATTTAAAATCAAAAATTATTACTATTATTATTAATTCCAAGACAGGTTATAATTAATTCCCCAAATAGAAGTTTCACACCACTTTTATGTCTATTTATGGAGATTAAAATCCAGAAATCCTACTAAACCTTATGTCTTTAATCCTTATTTCATCCTTTAATCCTTATTTCAATATAGATCAATGGTTTTAATTCTAAAGAATGTTTAAAATGTACAACTTAATCATTAGGTATGTTAGGAAGAAATTGAAATTAAAGTAATCTTGTTTAATTGATGTTTGATGACAATGGGTCAAATTTAGTGCAAATCTGAAATATTTGCTTTTTTTTTTAAATACAAGGTTGTCTTCATATGGTAATCCTTAAAATCCCTTTAAAATCTTCCAAAGAAAGTGAAATTTTGGGACTATTTATTAATTGATGATTAATGTTTTTAGAAAAACGATGGTAGAGACTCTTTATGAAAATTCAGATTCCTCTCATTTTTTTGTGAGATTAAAATCTCACAAAAAAATGAGAGGAATCTGAATTTTCATAAAGAGTTTCTACCATCGTTTTTCTAGAACTAAATATAGCCTCATAAGCTTAGCACCTGTGTTTCAAAATTTATAATGGTCAGTTAATTAGTTTAGGAGTGAATCCTGTATATACAATTAGATAAACATTTACATATACCTAATTTTTTCTATTTATGGAATAAATAAAACAATAAGTTTGTATTATTTGGATTCTTTAAACCACTGTCCTCATCTTGAGTGTCATCTTCATAGTATCTCTCTTCCTTATCCTCTCCTCATTTTTCTTTATTTCCTCTCTCTCTTCCTTGTTCTCTCTTTCTTTCTTATCCTCTCTCTCTTTTTTGTCCTCTCTCTGTCTGTCTCTCTTTTTTGTCCTCTCTCTGTCTGTCTCTCTTTTTTGTCCTCTCTCTCTTTTTTGTCCTCTCTCTCTCTTTTTTGTCCTCTCTCTCTCTTTTTTGTCCTCTCTCTCTCTTTTTTGTCCTCTCTCTCTCTTTCTGGTCCTCTCTCCCTCTCTCTTATCCTATCTCTTTCTTTCTTGTCCTCTCTCTTTCTTTCTTTATTTCTTTCTTTCTTTCTTTCTTGTCCTCTCTCTTTCTTTCTTTCTTTCTTTCTTTCTTTCTTGTCCTCTCTCTTTCTTTCTTGTCCTCTCTCTCTCTCTTTCTTTCTTGTCCTCTCTTTCTTTCTTGTCCTCTCTCTCTCTTTCTTGTCCACTCTCTCTCTTTTCCTCCCTCTCTCTTGTCCTCTCTCTCATCATATAACTATGTAGTTTATTCCAAACATTAATTTTTAACATTTATAATTTAAATACAATTTCAGACATAAGGCCCCTGTGGCTCATGCATAATCTAAATGTCCAATTTTCAAAAACTCTACACATTGTATTTTGGTTAGTTGGTTGTTTTTGTTTTACGGCATATCAACCCTTTTCGGGTTATTTAATGCCGAATCTAGTGATTTTTAAGAAAATATTTTTAATAGAATATATTTGTTTTTTTCCAGTTGGTTTCTATTTAACCCATAGTTGGGACCCTAACAGATACTACCACTCCAGGTCAGAGTGGTCCTGGGAGCAATAGCAATTAAAGGGTGATTCCACACTCCCCAAAGCTCGCAAGCTGTGGCCTCACCATCGGATATAGTTTTAGGTCATATCCAAGACCATTGTATTTTGGAAATAGCACATCAAATGTTGTCTGCCAAGTGGTCTATTGATTCTAATTTATCAGCACAGACATGGGACTTTATATATCCCTAAAAATAAAATTAAATCTTATGAACGAGATGGCCAATTAACATATTAATTTTGCAAAATTATTCGTTCATTAAATGTTTCTCTCAGTAAATTGATCATATCATTTGCAATTTGCAAACGCTGTGCAGGTATCAGTTTCTTCATGATCAGTTGCCAAACGAAGTTGAACTGTAAATAACTGATAGTTGCCAAACCTGCAATTAAAGAAAATAGTTGTTGATTTAAGCTCTCTACTCCTACAACACACACACACACACACACATATATATATACATACACACATACACTGTGTATAAATTTACTAGTTGGCCAAGAGGTGAACTACAGGTCAAGTGAACCTTTGCTTAATAAACACTCATCCATTAGCTGTATAAAATAGGAGCATGAATAACAAAGAATCTGATTGGCTAACTAACAAAATTAACACCATATGTATATATAAAAATGAGCAGTAACATCAATTCCATGCAATAACTTAGCGAATCCTCACAAGGATGAAAGGCAAAAAATTCTGTGTCGCTTAATTACCATATATATTTTTATAACTTACTAATGTAGTTCTACTTATGTTTCGAGTACTGTTGAAGTAAATACTGAAAATAGATACGTCAAATCTTATGTAGATACATGTAATAATAATTGTATATATGTACACGTGTATATAGTTATCCACACTGTTTTGCTGTATCACAGCTCTTCAGTGTGGCTAAACTAGCACTTCTCCCTAGCTAGGAATTGAACCTTCAACCATTAATTTGATAATTGTCAGCTCTAGCCATTAACTCAATGAGTGAAGCACTCTTAAATGACATCTCAAATGTCTATTTATAGAAACATTTGGTTTCTGCACCCACAGTGCTCAATTTGTGTATTTACAAAGAGCTTTGTACTATAAGAAGCACCCAGCAATAGTACTCTACCTGAAAAAGGAGCTTATATAGTCATCCAGACAGTTACTATATCACAACTCTTCAATGCAGCTAAACTAGTACCTCTCCCTATATATATATATATAACTTTAGATATGTGTATTTATTTATATATACTACTACTGTGTTTGTGTGTGTGTTGATTTCTTTGTGTGTGTGTGCGCGTGCGACTTAACAATGGAAAAGGAAGAATGAAATGCATGATTTTTGTCCAGTTTCATTGGCTTTTTCAAGAGTAAATAGCTAAAAAAAAAAAAAAAAATGGCCCGTGACAAGGGTCAGCTATTTCGAGAGTAATATATAATATATATATGCAAAAGGAGTCAAGATTTACACCCAGTCACAAAGTCATCCCTGACTTCAGAGGCTGTCATTCAACCCCCAGACTACCAGGAATTAGCACGAGAAGTAAGGGAAATTACTAGCATTACAAGTTGATTTTTTTCTTTTTAGATAATTGTTGCATGAAAAGAGCTATGTAAAAGATGCTTAAAACCGTTTGAATTATGCAAATACCATCAGTAGTTCAAAAGTTATGAGAATTTTAAGTGCCAAAATTTAGGCTTTTCCGTGGGCATTTTTCTTTAGAAAAAGTGAGCTAAATTACTGACCTCAACATTTCAAGAAATTTGGTAATTTCGCCACCATTTATTTATTTTTCAAACTATTCTCATGAAACTTCGCACTCTTATGTAAAACTGTGTGCTCTTTCTGATTATGCAGTCAAATCTGATGTATCTCTTTACCATAAGCCATGAATTATAAATTAAGATGTACAAATTTCAATTTTTTTAAACTGGCACATGGTATCATACAGTGGGTGTCTATTCATGAACAAAACTAAGTATTATAGTGGTATTTAAATATAGCTTTATTGAGAATAGGCATTTTCCTGCCTCCTCACCAAAAGAGAACTTAATCTGGAGTGTAGCCATTGAATGCCTAAAGAGCATTCATGGCCGGTATTTACTACTCCCCTCACTGAAAAAAAAATGAGTAGATATGAATTAATCTCAGAAATAAATCAAAGAAAATTTTTCATATAGATTTTGGATTTCTGTAAAAACTGAAAATTCCCATAGTTGACCAGAACTTATGCATTTTGGGACCAATCCAATTTTCAATTTTGTAAATCCTCTCTATCTGGCCCAAAATATACCCGTTTTCTGAGATGCAACCATAAATCATACTCTACACGAATCCTCGATATAACTTTCACAGTACCAGGATACCATGAATCCTGATAAGCAACAACTATATATTCATCAGTTGATGGTAATTTTTGTCATTTCTATTCTGTTGTTTTACTGAAAATTCAATTATGTAAACAAAGAAATAAAATGGTAATTTTTTACCTTGTTTCCACCTTAACATTTAAAATGATTACTTCTCTAGGTTTTAGGGTATACTGAAAACGAATATCGCATTTAAATTTTCTGCAAATAAGTAGTTTTCTGAATATTAAGCAATGTCATTTCTTATGTTATCGCTGGTGGCCATCTTCGTACGCACAAGCGCAATCCCAAGAAACTATGCACAAATGCGCATACCAAGATGGCCACCAGCAATAACGTAAGAAATAACATTGCTTAATATTCGGAAAGCTACTTATTTGCAGAAAATTTATGTGATATTCGTTTTCAGCATACTCGAAAACCTTTAAAGATAGTCATTTTAAAAAAAGATGTTAAGGTGGAAACAAGGTAAGAATTTACAAAATGCATCACAATGAAATTCTTTATTGAACCTCCTAATTATTATTATTATTATTATTATTATTTAGATATCCTCAATTAAAAAAAAAAAGACGGGTTTGTTTTACAGATTCGAAAAAATGATCTTGATAATGAGTTAAAAATAAATTCAAGTTTCATGATATCCTTTTTATTTAATTGTTAGGTGAAAGTACAGAATAGTTAACAAAAAACACCCTTCCTTCCCTATGTTAAGAATGGGTTTCTAAATAACATTATTTCAGCATGGTAGCATAAGTGCACTTTTATTTGTTATGTATTTGTTTTTTTTGTTTTGTTTTGTTTTTTTGACCACTAAAAAACACAATTCTACCTTAAGTACAGATAAGAAGTTAAATGCATGTACTTAGTACATTTTGTTGTTTTTTAACGCTTTTAGTACATGTGTACTAAAAGCGTTAAAAACAACAAAATAGTATTCTTTGGAAATCAAATTTGAAAAACTTGAAAATAATTTTTTTAAATTGATGGACTCAGAATATAAAATGACTAGTAAGACAGTTTTCTATTTTTAAGAGAATACTTTAGTCAGCTCAGCGCATGATGCGCTTAACGACCGTTTTCTGTAAGTGGATTTGATTTCTATAAAAGATAACATTTTAAAGAAAATTTCGCGCAATTAATAATTATCAAATATTTACATATTATACATGAAAATAATTCTGAAACTATTATCTATATGAAAATGGATGATATATGCCGATTTATTATATCAATTTTGAAATATTCTTCGTCAACTTTGCTCGGTCGTAACTTTGCTTCTTGTGTTCATAAAAATCAAACACCAGTAGAGATGGACTTCTTTGTTTATATAGCCTGTAAAATTTCAGCGATGTCCAATCAAATTTAACCCTGCGCATATGTCTCCAAACGTAACGTATAAAATGAAAACATTGAAAAAAGTGTTTCCCATTTTGTTGTAATTTTTTACCATTTTTTGATTTTTAACTTTGAGCATAAAAACATTGAATGCATAAAAGAAAAATAAATGAACATCATTGGAATGCTTATTCTATTCTCTTTCCATCAATGTAATTCTTTTAAAAATTGACCAACAAATAAAAAAGATATGACTTGTTTAAGCACATTAGGTATATGATATTGCCGATGTCCATGAAAATACAGCATACGCTTGTAATGCTAGAATTAAGTTCTGTTAATACTGGTTAGTCAGACATAAACAATCTGATAGTACTCAACAACTGATGTTGGAATATTGCAGTGTGCTTAGATTGACCGCTTATTCTTAATTCTCAACTTTTTCTTAAAGGGACCTTATAAAATAAATATTACTCAGGGTTAGTGATAATGTTATGAAAAATTTTTTAGGTGTGGTGGAGGGGGTAGTGGTGAGGTAATTTTTTCTTTTCTTTTTTTTAATTTTTTTGTACAAGTTTTCAGCATAGAAGACCTATCAATCAAAACGCCATACAAAACTTGTCTCTCATAACAAAATTTATTTTTGTTAACTTCTAAAAGGTTAGAATCATCTGGGGAAAAAATGAGGATCATTGCAATCTGGATCAACAGAATAAAAACACAAATTTAGTCAAGCAAATCATTTTCTTTCAAATAACATAAGCCATTTTATCAATATTTTTGTGAGTGGTTTTAAATTTGGACAGAAGATTGTGAAATAATTCATCCAGCTAATAGGAAGGCTGAATTAATCAGGAGGTTTTTGCTAATTGACATTTTGCTAATTGACATTTTGCTAGCTTTCATGTTTTTTATGTTAATTTTTTGTACCTTATTTTTTTTATTATATTGTGAGGAAGAATACTTATGTTTTCTACATTTTTGGAATTTTTGATTAAATTTATATTCTTGTTTCTTTTTCTATCCCCCCCCCCCCACCTCCCATCAGTGTGTAGCATAGATGGTAATTGCATAATTTTCCATTTTTTTTTATTTTACAGCTGGATATATCAGTACTGCGCACGGTTCTGGCATTTCTCTCCAGCAGCAGCTTGAACATGCCAATCAGAAATCTGGTTTTAGTGATGAAAAGTTCAAGATGCAAGCAGTGCAACAGGTAAAAAGGAAAAAAAAATTACAAATTTTTTTTTCCTTTTTCCCCCCCTGTCTTTTCTCCCCCACCCCCATTTTGACCTATCAACTGGCCACCTTATTCATGCAACTTAACTCTATTAGATTATTTTCTTTGAGGATATGAAAAGTCCCATGTCTAAACTGATAAACCAGACACAGTAAACTACTACTACACGTTATTGCCAAAATACAGCCTAATTTAATGTGTAGAGTTGTGAAAATTTGACATCTATATTGCACCACATATACATGAGCTGCAAAGGTATATACTAGAAATTGCATTTAAATTGGCAAAAATTAATCTTTGAATATAGCACATATTTGTATAATAAAAATATTTTTCTGTGATTTATTTTAATTTAAAGTTCACCATCTCTAACAAAACACACTCTTTATAGAAGCTATTACCAAATGACTGGATTTGGCATTAATTAACCTAAAAAGGGTTGATATACCATAAAACAACCAAAATAAATCCTGCTACAAACCGTTCCTACAAGTAATCAATATTTGTTCATTCCATTAGTCATCTTCAATCCTCCCATAAACATTAATTCCTTCCATTAATCTTTCTTTTCTAGTCACCAGGCATTCTTCACTCGGGTCAGTCTGTTTTATGTGATGGTTACCTTCAGTTCCAATTTTCTGTTCCAAGTCGACGTTTATAAAACATTTTTTATAAAAAATATAATTCTTTTATTTAACACTGGAGGTACATATAACACTGATCTGACACGTGCCTCGCAGCCAAATTGCTATATGTCTGTCATGCACAGAATTCAGGCTTCAACTGTCTAAAAACAATACGGTTTAATTTTCATTTCTTTTTTTTTTCTTTTTTTTTTTTTAAAAATATCATTTTAAGCAAAAATTATATGTACTTATGTCGAAAATAGTAATATATCAAAAAATTATGAAAATTCATCAAGTAGAACATCTGCTATTTTGTTTTCAGTAAAATAACGTTTATTGCTATAGACAACAAATATTGCAGCCATGAACAAGTAATCTGAAATATTCGTTCCTAGTTATGTCCCCTGTGTGTAGACTCTTATTGTCTACTTTATAACGTCTAAGAAAAATGCAATTTTACCCAATTTTCCATAAAAATGAATTTTAACTATAAATAGCTTTCTACTCGATAAATTTTCATAATTTTTGGATATATTACTATTTTCGACATAATTATGTAATATTGTTTTTGCTTAAAATGACATATTAAAATATACCGACAAACACTCAAAATTGCACAAACATGCGAAATTGTTGTCTGTAAAATAATTATAAAAAAGAAAAACACTGTCAGAGTTTTTCTGATTGGTTCAAAGAAAAATTTTAAACTTTTATGATATTCATCAGCAAACGTTTTCTCTGATTTCTACAGAATACAATCCATTATTTCATTCATTTCTCTACGTGTTTAGCGGCCCTGTCGGTGGGGCATTAGAATACACCGACTGCCCCCCTGCAGAGAGTAAAAGTCCCTCAATGGGGGTCCTGGATATGACCTTAAACTATATCCAGTGGTGAGGCCCCAGCTTGTGGGCTTTAGGGAGTGTGGAGGCACCCTTTAATTACCATTGCTCCCAGGTCTACTCTGACCCAGAGTGGTAGTACCTGTTAGGGTTCTAACTATGGGTTAAATGGAAACCGACTTGAAAACAACAAATATATTCTATTAAAAATTTTTTCTTCAAAATCTTTGGATTCGGCATTAAATAACCCGAAAAGGGTTAATATGCCGTAAAACAAAAACAACCAACCAGGTGTTTAGATGCAAGGTCAAGTGCTAAGTTTAAAAACTAGTACAATAGGATTGGCACACTTAAGACTACAAAAACTTGAGCAACACTGTTGGCATTCTCTGGTTGGGGCAGCTCAGGTGATTAAGAAGGCAGAGCTTGAGGGGGTAGGTCGCCTGAGACTGAATAGGTCCATACCTCAGTCCAATAGCAACAAAGTTACTATCGGAGTAATTATCAAGGACAAATCTCCGACTTGTACGAAGAGAAATAAGTTTATATGATTCTGTTCTCATTTTTTATTCTTACAATGTTTTGGCTGGTATAACCTCTGACCATTTTCAGGTGGATCTCGCGCAAGAACCATGATGTAACAGATGAAGTATTAAGTAAAATTCAAGCACAAGTTACACTCTACTGGAGGTTGAAGGTTCAATCTTCAGTGCAGTGATGCAAAACATACAATTGCAAATTACTTAAAACTTCTTACCCAGTCATGGCTGATGGAACGAGAGCATGCTATACCTGTGCATTGAATGCAGAGTTCCATTCAAAATTCCATGCAGATTCCCAAGTTTTACAGAAAGATTCCACAGTTCGACAAGATACGCTTGAAGAAGGTCTGAGGTTACATCAGTTGTAATAGTGTAAGAATTACATTTAAGATGAGAACAGTAAAATTAATTTAACATGTGTATTAACTGTCTCTCACTGCTTTGTTTAGCTGACGGATCTTGATGACCAAGAGCATATGTTATCACTAGGGCTGTGACAACAGCATATTCTTTTCATTGTTTTGACTCTTGAGTATATATCCGTTAATCTCTTGTGTGTTTTTATATAAACTGATGTGGTTCTCTGTTGATTAGCTGAGTCTAACTGTGTCGGATATATATTCGAGAATGTAAAGAATATGCTGTTGTCACAGCCCTAGTTATCACACCATCTCCCCAGTGATTTACCTCTTTTTCTGCACCCTTCTACCATTCCTTCTAGACATATCTTGCCAACACTGATCATTGCTTTTAATGTAATAAAGATATTCAGATTGTTTAAATGTTTTATTTGTATAAATGTGTAGAAATCAGTTAAATATTTTTATGTTTTTATTTTTTTTAATATTTGCAGTCACATATCCGAGGAATTACACCGATTACAAGCCAGCAGCAAACGCTGATGACACGGCCGTTGCAAATACAGCAGAATTCCCAGCCAAAAGTATGTTTTTGGATTTTACTTTTATTTGTCGTTTCACATTTTTAAAGATTCATTCAAATGTAATGGGTAAATAGTTCTCAGATCATTTTTACGGTAAACTAGTCTATATCATAAATGACATAAAACTCCAAAACTAGAATATTTAGTCCAAGTAAAGGACTAATATATATAAAATAAACTAGAAGGTAAACTATAGAAAAAGTGGATGGGGTCAATTTCTGGTAGTTAGTGGAGACAATCGGACATATCCAATTTCTGGTTGAAAGTAGATACAAAGTATCTTCAATAAATTTCCAGATTTTTTTTTTTTTTTTTTTACAAGCATTTAAAATTGTCGTAGACTCTTGAAAATTCAATATGTTATTGCTTTACATCTGATGAGATGACTGACCAACTCTTATGATTTCATGTCCAAATGAACAGCTACAGCAGGAATTGGAATACATTCTACTAAAGTTTGATTGTCACAGCTAGTGAAGTTCAAAAATGCAATCTGGATGTGAGTACATTTTAGAAGAATGATATGCAATAAAATTCAGTTTTAAACTTGAAAAAAATGCCACAGAAGTGGATGGAATGCTTCAGACTGCTTTTGGACCATCTTGCATGAATGGAGCCTCAGTTTTTGAGTGGCATAAGAGATTCAAGGAAGGCAGGGAGTCTGTGAGGGATAAGAAGTGTGGGAGGAGTAAGGAAGTCAGAAAACCAGAGTTGATTGGCCAAATAAAGAATTTTATGAATAAGGACTGTCGTGTGTGTGTTTATAGAGATAAGTGCAGTTTGATGTCCGTGTAGGAACTGTATACACAATTATTCACGTGGAACTGTCCCGAGGGTGCTCAGAGAAGATCATCCTTGTCACAGACTATTTGACCAAGATGGACATTAATACAGTTCCTCACCCTCCCTATAGTCTAGACCTTGCTCCTTGTGACTTTTTGGTTATTTCGTAAGCTCAAGGAAAACCTTATTATGTGACAATTGAGATCAAAAAGGCTGTGACGAGGCTCATTGACTTGCTCACACAGGAAGACTTCTATGCCAAAGGTTGTTGGAATGGTACACGTTGCAGCCGGAGGAGCTTACTGTGAAAGGGATTAGAGTTTCATGTTTGTACTATCAATAAAAGTGCCGATATAAAAAAAGTCTGGACTCTAGAGGGAGATAGGCAACAGATAGATTGCCAATAGAGCTTGACTGATTGGAAGGAGAGAAAGATTGAATGACTGAATTAGTCTTAGCTGAGATTCTAAACTTGAAAGATGAGAGGCTTAAGCTCATAGCTAGATGCTAGCAATGACCCACACTAGAATGCCTAGAAGATGAAGAACGATGATGGTAAATGCATTTTGGATTAGCAGTTAGTGCGGGGATTGTACGCATAGTGCTACATGTACATAGTATTCATGATTTTAAATACCAAAACTAGATGAAGAAAAGGTGTTTATTAATAGTTTTGTATTAGAATATATAGGCAATACTGACTAGGCTTGCTAGAACTGCCCCTCTGTGGAACTCTGTACTTCAGGGCTGCTTTCTAGCTAATTACAACATGGCTGTTTACAAGTCCAATGTAAACAAGTTTTTGTTGAACTATCATTTTAAATAATCAAATTTTACTCAATTCCTACTACTGCCTAACTTCCTGACACACCTTTATCCTCTGGTGACCTTTGATCTTTGACCAATAATGACTCCCTTGTGAAATTGATGCTTAAATGTTTACTAGAAGTCCGAGTTGGTGAGTAGATGCAGTGATGAAAGGAGTTCTTTAAAGACAATGCCAGCATGTTGACAAATGAGAAGGCTAAATTGGTAGTGTTGAGTTTGGGTGTTCGCATTCCTATTGAATTATTTCTGCATTTCGGCACCACAGTCTATGTAAATTTGCTAAAAAAAACGCCACTTCATATGTAAGTGGTGACACTTTTGATTGGTCCAAAATATAATCTGTTTATATTTACTCATTCAGTGTGACGTGTGAGAGAGATGTTGTATACGATGTATATAAAATAGAAAAATGAAGTTAATTATTTTTACCTACATTCATCCACATCCTAACCATGGTTTAAGTCATTTTACATGCTTTTTATTTCTATCTTGCATCTGATTCTTATTACAAAACCACAAAAATTATATATATATATATTACTAGCAGGACTACCCGGCATTGCCCGGGATAAAAGTGTAGCAATTTCTATTAAAACTTCTATCTCTTTATTCCCTTCTCTTTACTCCTCTCTATCCGTTTTTCTATCTTTCTCTCTTTACTCTCTACCCTGTTTTCTCACCTCTCTCTTCCCCTCTTTTGCCCCTGACTATCCCATTCCTTTCTCTGGACATGCACACAGACAACTCTTCTGTATTCTTTTAGGCATGAGTTGGCATAAGGGAAATAAATCCTTGATAAAAACAGTTACTTCACTTTAGTTCATAAAATGGCAGAAAAACCAACCCCACTCCTGACAATAACTGGTGCAGTTGACCCTTAAAGAATTTTTTTTTTTTTTTTTTTTTTTTTTTTTTTTCAATTTTGGATATTATTTATAGCAATGCTAATCATAACTATACCAACTTTGTGGGTCTTTGTTTTGTAGTTTGTTTTTTAGTTTTAGTTGAACATACATACATACATACACATACCTACATTTGCCTTTATATAATAGATTAAATATATAATTTCTTAAATTTTAACATTATTTAATAATCATGTTTTTACTAAAAAGTATTTGTTTGAAAATAGATGACATCATAAAGAATTAATAAAGGCTTTTAACAACTTATGAGAAAAAAAAGCTCATTTTCTGATTATGACATCATTTATTTTCAAGTAAATTATATATTTTTCAGATTTTTAAAATTTCTGCTTCTGCCTTCTCTCTCATGTTTTCTCTCTTCCTTTCTTCCCTCTCTCTTCATGTTTTTCATCCATGTGACCATACCATTGAAGTCTCCTGTTTTGCACACATCTTCTTATACTGTTCACACTTAATCTTCCTCTGAGGTCATCAGATCTAAGCTTGTCTTTGAGATTCGTATTACACATCCATTATATCATTATTGGCATGATCACGTATTGTATGTACGGCATAATCACATTGACACTCCGGTTCCCATCAGATCACCAAAGTTAAGCAATGATGAGCCTGGTTATTACTAAAATGGGTGACCAATTTGTGAATTCTAGACACTATATGTAGGAGGACGTCGATGCCTCCTTGCAAGAGTTGCAAAAACCTAACGTCATCATCTCCCATAACGGAAATGTACATGCAACTGAAGATCGCTTGTGAATTTCATACTTCCATGGAACTTTCTCCTTTGGAGGCAGCCAGTTAAACCCGAATTGGGTTAGTGCTGACTGACATTGTATCATTATCATGAAATTTTTTTTTTTTTTTTCATGCAATGCATACCTTCAATACTCACTAGCCAGGTTTCACTTCCATACATCATCACACTGCATACACATCCCTGGTAAACTTTTTCCTTGGTTGACAGTGGTAACCCTCTGCTAGTTAGTAATGGCAGAAGGACCAGGAACATCTCATGCAAATTTTCCCAGCCCTGCAATGGTTAGAGAAGAGGTGGATATCAGACAGAAATCCAGCTTGACCTGACCAAGATAAATATCACTACATGTAAAATATAGATATCAACATTTAGGAAGATTGGGATTGAAGAAAGACAACATGCATATTGACTATAGGTTCTAACTTTTTCCGATACCTTTGAAGTTTCAGTCGTGTGATATTGTCACTTACATCATCATATTCAGTTTAAGCTCCATTTTACATGACCTGGTATAACCTGGGTGTGCCAAGTTTGAATCCAGTCTGTTCCACGGAAACACGTTCATCAAACCCCACACTTGTCCTTGTGTCTAACCTTCTAGAAAGGAGGTGAATAAATTTTAGAAATTGATTTCCAAATCTACCCCATCTCTGACCAGGTCTTTATTTATCCCTCTTTCTTTCAAATCCATCCTTATCACTTCCTCCCATGTTTTCCTTGACCTCTTGCCAGCTGACCCTGTCATCTCAATTGTTTTACATCTACTAAACCAAAAACTCTAATCTATACTTTCAATGTGACCAAACCAATAAAATCTCCTGTTCTGCACACATCTCCATATACTGTTCAGATTTAATCTTCCTCTGAGGTTAAGTCTGCCTTTAAAAACTTTCATTGTATCATTCTTGTACTAATGTACATCCGACACTAAAAATGAAATTAAAAAAAAAAAAAAAAAATTAATGCTCTACCAGTGTCCATACTTGCTATTTATCTCGATTGATTAATAGGTTTCATATAAAATCCTTGAATTACATCACTATTTTAATTTTTCATGTATTAATTTTCATTTCTGATGATCTGAAGACAAAAAAAACCCCTCCTCATTCACTTTTTTACTATAGAGCGAAGCATAGCTTCGTAATTTATGTCTAAGATGTTTTTTTCTATTGACTTCAGAGTA
Source organism: Euprymna scolopes (assembly GCF_053919585.1). Classification (NCBI taxonomy): domain Eukaryota; kingdom Metazoa; phylum Mollusca; class Cephalopoda; order Sepiida; family Sepiolidae; genus Euprymna; species Euprymna scolopes. The sequence goes on from NC_136487.1 coordinate 115,288,217, forward strand.
TGATTGTTAGAATTTTAAGCTGATAATTTACTGTAGAAATAAAATCTTTTGTGGTTTCTATTTTTTCTTTGTTATTTTTAGTTTAAACTCTAAATGTTAAATCTGGAAATCTTCTGATATTTTTTTTTTTTTTTTTTTTTTTTTTTCTGAATTCCAACATGCCGGCATAACCCATGTTCTATAGAATTCTATTATTTATGGATATGGGTTTAAAAGTATTAAGTGTTTTTAAATTTGTTTTTGCAGATTCTATATATCTTCATTTTCTTTAACAAATTCTTTTTTCCATTCCATATATTAAACTTCCTAGCAGTTTTAAGAAATATCCATTCATCTTTGAGAAGTTGCATAATGATCATTTACTATACAGTGAAACACGTGTAAGACCGTGTGAAAATTTAGATGTCTGCCTAATATAAAAAATTATGAGTCCGTATTTAATCTTTCGGATTTTGGAATAACTAATAGTGTGCGTTTGTGTGTGTGTATATATATATATATATATATATATATATATATATATATATATATATATATATATATATATATATATACATGCACACACACACACACACACATATATATATATTTCTCGCTATATAGTTTTTCTTTACTTGTATATATTTTTTATTTATCTCTCTTCTTTATCTATTTAGCCTCTATATACCTATAGTATAATTTTATTTATTTCTAAGCTAATGTTCTTATGCCAGGTTTTTTCTCTATATATGATCTTGTTCTCTTTTTTTCTTCTGATGAGAAGCATTAAGCTTCAAAATACTATGGTTTTTGCTTCATGTTTTTCTTTATTGATTTTATGATCAAATAAAATTTATTTAACTTTGAGCTGTCATCAGTTTGTTTCTTTATATGCACACACACACACAAATACACATTGGTCTTTATTATAGGATGATTTCTTTTCTTTCTCTAACTTTATTTCAACAGATCCTGAGATAATATAATGAATGACGCAAATCTTACAAATAACCTAATAAAATTTCTTTTCTAGGGAAGTATTGTTACCGGTTATTCTGGCCGAGGTTCTCAAAATCAACCTCAGCATACTACTGTCAGCTCTTATCAACCAGTAACCACTCAGGTAAATTATTATCTCTTGTTTCCACGTTTTAATATTTGTTTAGCTGCTTTATCAAAAGTGCAAATAGTGTTCGATGCTTGTTTTGACATACGCTGTGAAACAAACAAAACCAAACCTGCTAGTAACTTTTTTGTACCAAAACTGGACCTTTCTATTCCTTCAAGTTTTTTAAAGTTGTACATATCATATAAACACTTGGTTATAATCAAGATTGTCCACTCCTTTTGACTTCCACTTTTTGCTGTCCATTTGGTTGGATAATTAGACCTGTTCAATCAGACAAGAAGGCTTATTCTTAACATGGCGAAAAGAGGAGATGGTGTCTTCACGTATCTGAGAGAAAGATAAGCATTAATTGGAAGGGATCATATCTTGCTTGTCAGTCGTCGCCTCTGCAAATCAGAAACTGGAAGACGAGAAGCGCAAACAATTTTCACTATAATCTCTCGAGTAATGGGAATAAAGAGGCACTCATAAAACCATGTCAATTCACAATGATTTCCAATGTGGTGCATCTTAAATAGAATAAATAGTGAACAAATTTATCAAACAAAATTTACAGAAGAAAAATGGATTGTCCACCCTTTTTGACTTCATTTCTGCTGTTCATTTGGCTGGATAATTTGTACATAATCAAGCCGACAAGAAAGTCATTCTTAACATAAGGAAAAGATCTGTTATTTTATTTTATATACTAACAGGCAGCCTGGCATTACTCAGTCATACAATATGCTTAAACATGATCTTTTAATTTATGCAGATTGCATATGTATTCTTATAGAATCAGTTCTCTATTGATTATTGTATAATCAATAGAGGTATAATTTGTCCAGTGGACTAATTCGCAAGAAAAATAATGATAATGATAATGTTGTTCATCAAATTCTATCTGTGTTTATTTACAATATCACATCAGCTGATATTTGAGCTTGATAATAAAAGCCCTGGAAAAGTTACTTTTGATTAATGTTTAGTTTTACAATATGCAAATGAAGAAATGATTTGCAGTGATTTTTAAATGGTATCTCTTTTATTGTAAATTAAACTGATTAATAAGGAAAAATTGAAATCAAATGGTGAGGCACAGAAATTTGAACATCAACCATAAAAATAGCAATAGCGTAATGAAAGACTAGCAGTGTGTCTTCTATGAGAAAGGAGCAGAAGAGATCATTCTCGACTAGATTATAAAGTCAATTTTGTGTATATTTTAGCAAATATATGCAGCAGCTGACATAAGTATTAGTATTGCTCTTAATATAAACAAAACTCTTTTTTTTCCGATTTATTTCAAGTGTATAAATAATCAACCTTGTATTCCATAATTTTTAAAAATAAGAATAATTTTTTTATTATTTGGACTACTGTTCTCATCTTGGATCTTATTCTCACAATGCTTTGGCTGATGTAACCTTCACCCTCCTTCAGGTGCATCTGGTCAAAGTCGGGAATCGTTATTTCGAAGATAGACATGGCACAGTGGATAAAAGGTTGAAGTAATAATCAGTTCTGCGTGACTACATTCTGGAGGTTGAAGGTTCAATCCTCACTACAGATAATACTAAGAATAAAATAAAAATTTCTTAAAACTTCTACTTGGTCATGGTTGACAGAACAAGAAAAATCTACTCCCCATGGATGAAATAATGAATTCAGTTTGAAATTTGGTGTAAATTTAAGAGTACATCTGAAAAAGATTGGAAGCAACATTAGTCGAAACGTGAAAATAACATCCAAGTTATGGATTGCAGTCTGAATAATCCAAATCCAATTTTTACATTATAGTTAGAATAAAATAAAAATAAAGCCCCCCAAAATTAAAAATATTGTGACAAATTTCTTAATCTTTTTTGTTTTAGGCCAGTTTTGCTGGACATCAGGGTTCTGGACGAACACAATCTTACCCGCCTCAGCAGCAGTCTGGACGCTACTTCATCTCTTCGACTTGAACGGCTAATTTTTATTTATATATAATAAAAGCTTTTAATTTTACTCGGGCATATTCAAATACCAACATGAATTGTTTCGATTTTTTTTTTTTTTTTTATCTATTGTAACTGGACATTTTTTTTTTTTCTTTCTCTGTGAAAATCGATTGTAAATGTGTTTTTTCTGTTTTTCATTTTTAATTAAAATAAAATTATTTCTGCAAATCTTCTTCTTTAATATTTGTAACCTTTTACCTGGCATGTCCCAGGTGTTAAATATTCAAAGACAATTTTCTTCCACATATGCAGATGAAATTTGTGTGATCAAATATCAAAAACATTAAGTTCTGTAAAATTCTTTACAATCTGAAAGTTCTTTAATCTTTAAAATAATATTGAATTCTTGTCACTTTTATAGATTTTTAAAACCATTTAGAATAAATGTTATTATTTTCACTTCAATCTCTCTCTCTGTCTGTCTATCTATCTATCTCACTTTTACTTACTGGGATGAATTTCCCAACAAACTTTATAAAATAATGCCAAAAAATAAAGACGTAGACAAAATACCAAACTAAACAGAAAAAGTCACCCTAGCAAGAATAAAAATGAATCATGCACATTAAACCTATTCATCTCTTGAGAAAATAGAATCAACCCATTTGTATACCATGTCAAACACCAGTCACCATTAAACACATTCAACTGATTGTATTGATTTTATAGTAACAAGAGGTAAGAAAAAATATTAAGAATCTATTTTTAAAAAAATTCTGCGTCATAGTTTCAAACTTTAAAAAAATTGACCTTTTATTAGAAAAAGTTAAAAGAAACATATCACTTATGTCATCTGGAGCAGGAGGTAGAGGCTCTCTGAACCCGTACTGCTGAACTCAAAATAAAATGACCCAAAGAGCTAGCATACCATAAAACACAACAAAAACAAACTCCTCTTTTGCTATATTTAGCATTATCTCTCTTATTCAGGGGATTTTTGATATTTCACAATCTCACTGTTCATGATTTAATGTCAACTGTCTTTAAATCCATTGTTCCTTTTTTTTTTATATATATATATATATATATATATATAAGGAAATATATATATATATATATATATTTTCCTATAAATTTTTTATTTTTTTTGTGTATTGATATTCATGTTAAAAACCTTTCTCTATTTATTTAAAAAAAAAAAAACGTTTTGTTATATTTGGGTCTTGGAATTGCAATCATCTGCAAAAGATTTAGCTAATTTGCATATCTTTTAAACATTCATTTTAATTAATTCTCTATTAGTTTTTTCAGTTTTTTATGGGATGATCATCTTTAGTTAACTATTACGTGTAATTATATTCATGCAGATATTCTATATAATGTATCATTATTTTCATGGAAAGCGTTCGACTGAGCTTCAGTCTATGGTTCCCCCCCTCGCCAAACTTTCACAAGAAACATTCGTCTAGCTGAAAACACTATCAATAATTCCCCCCACTCTTTATCTGTGCCTAAACCTAAACGTAGATTCCATGAACAAAGCTGTATTTCCTCCTATAACAGACAACACGCTATGCAACATACAAATATCTGTACATGATGTTGCCAAGCTAATCAAAAACTTTGATTCCAGTAAAGCAATTGGCCCTGACGGCATTCCAGTTATAGTGCTGAAAAAGCTCCAACCAGAACTTGCGCCCATACTTACAAAACTGTTTAAGCGTTGCCTTAAGGAGAAGTGCTTCCCTACACCCTGGAAAACATCATCAGTATGCCCTGTATTTAAGAATTGAGGTGAAAAGTCATCTCCCTCTCAGTACAGACCAATAAGTCTCCTGTGTGTCATGAGTAAGTTGTTGGAATCCATATTAAAGAAGTAGTCAACCACCTCAACAGAAACAACCTTCTTAGTGACGTGCAATATGGTTTCCGTTCTGCAAGATCTACAGCAGATGTGCTAACTGTTATATCACATAGGATTAGTGAATCTCTTGACAAAGGTTTCCTTTCCAGGGCAAAAGTGGTAGTAGGGCAGGCAGGCTTGAACCCGAAGGAAGAAAAAAATGTGACGTCTTTGTTATTGCACCCATCGCCAAATTGGAAGTGGCTAGTCAATCGAAAAGAGGGGACGACTTTCGAAAATATCATAAAAAAAAGCGACCCCTCCCATAGAAAAGTGCCCAGTTGAGGGTGAGGGAATGAATGTTTTTAACCAATTTTTCGATATTTGTCATCCGAAAGATCGAGCTTCAAAACCATACCAATCTCGTGAAAATCCGTTGCCTCTGTCGAAAGTTTTAGGCAAACATACATACATAAACACATACATATATTTAAACAGACAGGTGAGATTTATATTATCACTAGCAGGGCTACCCGGCGTTGCTCGGGACCGTATAAACAACGAAAAAACAAAAGCAGATATTGAACATATGTTTTATTCCTAGGAGAGAGGAATCTTTCATCTCAAGTTTTAGCGTTACAAACAAACATTTGTCTTTTATATATATAGATAATGACAGGTTTTTTGGGGGCCCCCCTCGAAGATAACTGATCAGTTGACCAACTTCTAGTGGTCCGTTTGACGTGAAATTTCGATATTTGTCATCCGGGTGATGGGGCTTCGATATGATACCAAATTTGTCAAGTTTGGTTCCGTCTTTCAAAAGTTTTAGCGTTACAAACAAACAAACATACATACATACACACAGACGTTTGGCTTTTATATATATAGAAGATTTCAAAATGCCTAATCAAAAAAAAAAAATTTATAGTCCCTTAGCTTTTAGCTTAGATCAAGTGTGGTACTTGTTCTTTACAGCAGCGCCAATTGAACTTTTCATGTAATTATCTCTTAAAAAATTTAAAATACAGACAGATATACAAATAAATTGAGCCAATGACGTTTATAATATCTATAAATATAAAAGCGAAAATGTGTATATGTATGTTTGTTTGTATGTATGTATGTGTGTTTGTATGTCTCGCAAAAACTTTCGACTTGGGTCACAGATTTTCGCCAGATCGGTATCATTTTAAACTTCCAACCTTCGCCCGACAAATATCGAAAAATTGGCCAAAAACATTAATTTTTTCACCCTGAAATAATCATTTTTCTACAGGGGGGGGGGTCAGCAAAAACCGTCCTCTCATGACGAGTCTACTTCTACGCATGCGTCATACGACGTCGTAACCTGATTTACTTTAAATATTTGAAAAAGCGACACAATTTCGGCGACGCTAGTAAGTAGATGAAGTTGGTTTTAATATGAGGATTTTTGGTCCCTCGACAATGGAGGAATTGAACCTAGTTATTTGTTCATTTGCTTGCACTTTTCTCAATAACGATGCCTTGGAGTTTTAAAAAGTTTTGTACAAACATTAAGCATGGTGAAAGTAAATTTTTGCCAGAACAGATTTTCCAGGAAAACTCAGGTTGTCCTTCTAGGAGGCATTATAGGGTTAAAATTATTCTCAAATCGTTCATTTGTCTGCACTTTTTCTCAATAAGCACCCTTTGGATTTGTTTTTAAATCTTGCACAAACATTAGCCATGGTGAAAGTAAATTTTTTACTTGTGGAGGGAGGCCTTGCATGCTCGACTTGTTATTCAGTTCTGCAAGGAAAAAATAGAAATTGTACTGAAAGTGTTGAAAGTTGAATTGGGTTGGTTGGTTGGTTGTTCTTGTTTTACGGCATATCAACCCTTTTCGGGTTATTTAATGCCGAATCCAAAGATTTGGAAGAAAAATTTTTTTAATAGAATATATTTGTTGTTTTCACGTTGGTTTCTATTTAACCCATAGTTGGGACCCTAACAGGTACTACCACTCTGGGTCAGAGTGGACCTGGGAGCAATGGCAATTAAAGGGTGGCTCCTGTTACGACCCGGAATGTCTAGGGGTAAAAGTCGTAACACAAAATGTAAAAAAAATTATTTAAAAGAAATTAGTTTTCCCGGGTTTTTAGGTACGGGAGGGATATATCCATTTCTCAAAAGACATTTATAAACACAAGACAGGAAAAACACATCCAAGTAACAATACCGAGGCCAATGGAAAAATTAACACAATTTTATTTACATATATAAAAATATATTGTAATGAAAGTAAAAGAGAATGTGTAACTGGATGAACAAACAAACTTGAAATAGATTCGAGAGAGAATTTCCGCGCAAAAGAAATAAACAGTTCACATCCTGTCGTCTGCTTTTAACTCCAAAATGGAAGGATATCCTTTTTGTGTTTTTGTTTTTGTAGTTGTTTCCATATATGAGAGAGAGAGACATAGAGAGAGAAAAATAAACAATCGACTCACTCAGCGCCGGGTTTTAAATATTTCTGTCGCATTCCTTTCTTTTGAAACAATTTCATTCCTTCGTCCATTGGATACATCGTCCTTCCTCATTATCGCCTTTTTTCGTTTTCTCTGTCGTCAAAATATATCGTTCATTTCTTCGCCGTCGTCAGCACCACAAACGCCGTCACCATCGCCAACAATGTCGCTTCCCTGACCCTCCTCCTCGGCTGCTATATCGTAACTGTCTCGCCACCCTGCGCCGCTCCTTTCCCTCTCTCTAATGGTATACCTTTCTCTCTCTCTTTGGCGCCCCCCTCTCTCACTGTATGTACCTGCATCTCTCTCGCGTCACTAGCTCAATAACACGCGAGGCAGATGCCTGCAGCTTTCCCTCTCTCTAGTTTCATATCTTCTCTCTCCCCCTCTCTCTTTCTTTACAGTTTATAAGCGTCCCCTCGCTGTATTTTCGTATGTTCTCTCTCTCTCTCTCTCTCTCTTTTTCTTTTTCCGGATGTTTACAAATTCACTGAGAGCAGACGACAATATAAAGCGCGATAAAACAGAATTTTCTCTCTCGACCCTTTTTCTTTTTTTATAATATTAAAAGTAATTATTGTCTCAAATTATATATTTTTTTTCACATATTTGTAACACTCCACACTCCCCAAGGCCCACAAGCTGGGGCCTCACCACTGAATATAGTTTAAGGTCATATCCAGGACCCCCATTGAGGGACTTTTACCCTCTGCAAGAGGGCAGTCGGCATATTCTAATGCCTCACCGACAGGGCCAGTTGAATTGGGAGCAACAACTTTTGAAGAAAAGGAACAATAACCATTAATTGAACAGTTTTACTCAGGCAAACAATAATAAATGTAAAAAAAAAAACCCAAAAAAACAGTAAAAATGGATGTCAGTGAAGTGTATTTATTTACAAAATCGAACAACACAACCATAGCAGCCATAGAACACTTGGATTTTTCTTCTTCATCACTTAGTTTTTTTCCACATTGGAAGTGAGTCACACACTGTCCATAATTTTTTCCACGAAATTCTGTCATTCACATTAGGTTTCATGAATTATCTTCGACTAAGTTGCTCCAAGTCTTATCAAACTTGCCTTTAATGTACACAGTAGAACGATAAAGTTTTCGCCCTAAAGAAAACAACACTACAGTTTTATTTTAAAACTTTTATTGAAAAAATTAATTCAGGTAACTTGATTATGTAGTAGAGCTGACATCTATTCTATGTAGCCACCTTCAGCCTCAATCACTGGGTTCGGAACTGAGAGCATGCCTTTTCCACAAGCATCAGTGAGAGCTCGGCGAATACTTAGTGGATGGCGGCGATCGGGCTGGCTTTAGTATTGTAGGAGGTTATGCTGGTGATGTTCCCGACGTATGACCAAACAAAGTAGTCTAGCGGGTTCTGGTTGGGGTAAAGGAGGCAATGAGAGAAGGATACAAAGTCGTAGCATTCCTTCTGAAGCCAAGTCTTGGTCTTTTTGGACTTGCGAGCCGGCGCCGAGTCCTGCTACCACACCTAAGGTCTGCCAGTGGCCTCCTGATTGCACCAGGGGATCACCACACTCCTCAGCACATCCAGGTACATTTTGGTGTTGACTTTGAAGATGTGAAATGACATAGTGTGGCCCTCACTTGAAACCACACCAAAGACCATAACCGTAGCTGGGAACCTTGTTGAGCTGTGCCCTAAAGCGTTTGTAGAGCGACAATTTTATCGTTCGCCCTGTAATTTTATATATTCAATCAGAAATGGTTCAACAGATTCAAACCAACGCATACAAAACTTATCTTATGTAAAAAAAAAAGTGTTTTGTTAAGCAGTGGACACGTTCTTTTCAAGTTGTTGGTTTTTCAGTTGTATGATGGCCATCTGCTGCTTGTGTTGTAAATCACTCAACCATTTCACCTCTAGTAATGAAAATAATAAAACATGTTTTAACCTTAAACGTTTCAAGCTGACATGATCGTTCAGGGAGCAGTCATTGAATGAACGTTTACATAATCTATGCAATCCGTAAAGACGCAAGCGAAGAAAATCACACTGACAAATCTTATGCATTCTAATGCTATTGATTTGAATAGAATTGGTTATAGTACACTTCATGGCCTTCTCCGACTGCATCCTCATGATTTCTGTGTTAGGATCAACCTAAAAGAAAATAGTTACTTTCCTTTGACTGATGAGGGAATGGTTGCCCTTGGATTTAGAAGGAGGAATTCTTTATAGAGTGCAATCTTTTCCTGAATTATTTATTTATTAAAGGATGTAAATTGGTAATCCCATAAATTGGTGACCCGGCTTAATTTTTATTTATGTTTATTTTTTTTTATTACATTTTCACCCCAAACAAGGCACACCGCCACTTTGGTGTAGGGGGCTACTATTAGGGACACAGGCTACAGGAGTGGGAGTTGGGCAGCAAGATGTCGGTTCACGTTACACTTGAACTTCTGCATGTCAGTACAGTTGGGGAAGCAGGAACCTGGCAGGGAATTCCAAAATCTAGCGGTTCTGGAGAAGAAACTACTGGAGTAGAAGGCTCTCTTACATCTAGGGATCTCAACTGTGAAGGGGTGGGATTTTGCTGCTTTTCGGCAGTATCCTCCTCACTCACAACCCAGTCTAGTTTCTCTTCTAGATTCTTTTTCATCTTGGCCTTATCTAGTACGAGGCGATGTGAGAAATATATTGGTGTCAATGTTTCTAACCACTAGAAACACATTACAGGTAAAATAAATAAATAAAAACAAACAAACAAATAGACCGCCCACAGGTGGGAGAATTAAGTTAATTTTATTTTCCCCCCTCTACACCTAGGTTAGGTAAAAAAAAAAAAAAAACAGTTCTATTCTACAGAATAAGAACCAAACTAAAATTACTTTTGCCAAATGAAAAACCGAGTTAAATCAAACGTCGTAAAATCAGCCATTTTTGTACCAAATGAAAAATTGTTTCCTACGAATTAAAAAAATTATAATTTTGTTTTTTGAAAAACATTGAAAAATATTAAAAAAAAAAAAAAAAATGAAGGTACTGGTCGCGATTAGAGTTCCCTGCCGAATACCCTAAAAAAACACTGACTTCTCCCTTAGTTGCCATAGTAACTAAACGATCATGAATTTTTATCGACTTTGTTTTACTGTTTATGAATATTGAAATAAAAGACATTACTACACATTTATTAATAATATCTCACTTTTAATCACTTTTATCGACTTTTTTTACTGTGTGTTTATGTGTCACTTTTATCGACTTTTTCTTTTCTTTTTTAAATAGCATTTTCTTTTTAAATGACGACGTTTTTACTGTTTATGAATATTAAAAGAAAAATAATTACTAAACATTTATTAATAAAAAAAATGGGTGCTAGTGCAGTGCACTTATGATCCGCGCTATATTTTAAATCGTATTTCTAAGCTTAATTAAAGTTTAATGTTTTTTTTATTCAATTGTAAGGTGAAATCGTAGTCATTTAAAAAGAAAATGCTATTTAAAAAAGAAAAGAAAAGGTCGATAAAAGTGACACATAAACAGTAAAAACAGTAAAAAAAAAGTCGATAAAAGTGATTAAAAGTGAAATATTATTAATAAATGTGTAGTAATGTCTTTTATTTCAATATTCATAAACAGTAAAACAAAGTCGATAAAAATTCATGATGGCAACTAAGGGAGAAGTCAGTGTTTTTTTAGGGTGTTCGGCAGGGAACTCTAATCGCGACCAGTACCAAAATGAAAAATAAATACTAACCTGAATGTATTTTTTTAAAATTATAATTTTGTTTTAATCATTGCAAAAAAAAGTAAACATTAACCTGAATTAATTTTTCAGAAAAAATAGATTTATTTCGAACACAACAACTTTTCCATCTTTTTTCATCCAAGAATTTTTTTTAACTATTAGAAAAATAAAAAACAAAAACACTCGTCCTGTTGTTGCTGTTTTAAAGGATTGTCGGAAATTTCTCCTCTTTCAGATAAATTCAACATGAAGCGAATAACATGCACACAAAAAATAAAAAAATAAAAGAATGAAATAAAAAGAGGAGAGTAAACGAATAAAATAGAAAGAAATCTTGTTTTAAAATGAAAGGATTTTATTTACAATAGGTTGCAATTTTCCCTTTGCAGACACTCAAATACAAAACACGCCAAGTGACAAAAAATAGCAAAAAAAAAACAAAAAAAAAAAAAAAAACAAACAAAAACCAAAAAAACAAAACAAAAAAACAAAAAACAAATTGTAAATGTCACAGCGAACGACTACAGTAGTTAAGAAAATTAAATACGAGTACGGTAAATATGAATAATTACTCCCCCATGAAAATTCCTTTAAAATTACCACTCTAAAAGGTTTTCGGGGTCGCTGAAAACGAAAATAACGTTTAAAATTACGATAAACGAGTAGTTTCCAAGATATGAAGAAATGTTAGTTTTAAAAGAGTGAGGATCACTTTTCTATAATAATTTAACGTAAAATGAGCACCCACTTTGTGGCAACGAATTTTTTTCGGGGTGGGGGGAGACTTTCTTTTCACCCTTAGAAACTCCTTTAAAATTACCACTAACGTTTAAAATTCCAAGAAACAAGTAGTTTCCAAGATATGAAGAAATGCACTCACTTTATGGTAACCCTTTTTTTAGGGGGGGGGGACTGCCGGTTTGCTTTTCGTTCTTTTTTTGGAGGGGGATATTCAATTATAGAACTTGCATAGTTTTTAACAGGTGCTTACGCAGTTTAATTAACCGTTTTAACGTAAGTAACGCGCCGACATTATCCGAGCAGAACTGTTTAATATTTTAAAAATATTCTGTTTACATTTGGTGGGAGGCGGTAGAAGGACGGGGGGAGGGGGGGGGGGGTTGTGGCAGCCGCGGCCGCCACAACCCGCCCCTCCACCGCCTCCTACCAAATGTAAACAGAATTTTTGTAAAATATTAAACAGTTTCTCTGCTCAAAACGGTTAATTAAACAGCATAAGCGCCTGTTAAAAAAACTATACAAGTTCTATAATTGAATACCCCCTCCAAATAAAGAACGAAATCAAACTGGCAGTACCCCCCCTCCCACCAAAAACAAAATGTGACCATAAAGTGCATTTCTTCATATCTTGGAATTTTAAATGTTAGTGGTAATTTTAAAGGCTTTTCCGAGGATGAAAAGAAATCCCCCTTGAAAAATTCATGGCCACAAAGTGGGTACTCATTTTACGTTAAATTATTATCCCCCCACTTTTGTAAAACTAACATTTCTTCATAACTTGGAAACTACTCGTTTGCCGTTATTTTAAACGTTATTTTCGTTTTCAGCGACCCCGAAACCTTTAAGAGAGGTAATTTCAAAGGAATGTTTGAGGGTGGAGTAATTCTTCATATTTACCACGATTACTTCCTCAGTCATGCTCACAATAAATTAATAAATCTCAAGGAACGTACTTACAAGAAATGCACACATACCGCTGCTGCATCTATAAAGATTAAGGAAGTATTCGCCTCGTTGCAACTGGATTTTTTTCTTAACGGGTTTACTTCCAGAAGGAAAGGCGCAGGAATCCTCGTCCACGGTAGGCAATGAAATACACGTCCACTCTTCTTGGCCACAGAAATTGAAAGACGCAGATTTTTTCGCTGAAACCAGTGACATCATTTAAGGAACTAGCCTTACGTTTTTATTCAAATTAAAGGGAGTTTCGTACAAACCCAAAATATACGAAACTAAGTTTAATAAAGTTACAAACTACAGCAAATGCAATTCATGAACTAGAATAAAAATATAACAAATACATACATGGTGATACATAATTGTTGGTACAAAAATAAAAATCCAACATTCTTCCTTTAAAAAAATGGCAGTCAACCTGCGGTTGGATAACACCTGTAGATTTTATAATACAATTTTTTTTTTATATACAGTAGAACCTCGGGATACGACATAAAAAATTAGTAACGGTACATATAATATATGTATTATATAACCGTTATATAATACATATGTATACAATTGTTATATCGCATATCCATATTTACATGAATAAACCAGAAACCAGCAGCAGCTGCGTCAGCGACAATAATGGCGACGCTAAGACAAATCCGTTCGTCGATGCAATGCAAATGAACTCACTAAATACACACGACAACTTCAAAGCCCATTTTTTCATGTACACATATCAATAGAATAGCTCGCACATCACTTCAACCAAGAAAACCGCCAGAGAAGGCCGCACATCAAAAGAAAAAAACAAAATACAAATCACAAACATCGCAGTAAACGCAACTTGTGCAGCATATAAACACGAATATCTATTCCACGAAACATTGCAACAATATAACACAGACTAGATTACATTCACAACTTTCTTAGCTTTAAATCGATATAACACATGCATACATACACCAAACAGACGATTCTCTACAATACATTAAAACAATTAAGCAAACACATTTAAAAAGCAAAACGAAAGCCAATAATCAAAACTCTTTTTGCTTTCACCTACGTCCGCGTCATGACTATAAAAGCGTCAGCTTTCGCGACAAACGAGTCAGTCGAGCCCAGAGACAGTCAGTCAACCAACATGACGTAATCATCGGCTCCGTCGGATTCCTTTCCCGACGTGAAAAAAAAAAAAAAACACTTTCGCGCACATCATTTATCAACTTCTCCACATGGAAGCACCAAACAGCGGGGATTAACATTTACATTTATTTCATCTTGTTTCATATTAGCGCTTGACTTTTCTCTCCTAAGAAGTTACAAACATCGACTTTATTCTCAGTATTCTGACAAGATTGCGGCGCCTGACTATGCAGATCCTTTGAAGTGACATTTGCAGCACAGTTTTCAGACGGTGATGCAGTATTTCTCAAACCAAACTTGCCAGTACTCAGCACACATTTGAACATTTGGGCTTAGGAGTTGACACTCCAAGCATCTCCTTAGGAGTTTCAAATATCACAGGGTTGCACAAGGAATCACACTCCACACCATCTGCCAACCTTGAGAGATCAATCGAGCCCGGAAGGAGAACACTACAACGTTAACAGCATCCGCCTATACAAGCAAACAGTCCAGGTTCCCACGCAAGGAACGATCACCCAACAACTCAGTTATGTTATCTATTGATGTCAGCCATTCATCAACATCGATCTTCATTATCATAAAGTAAGGCTTTGGTAATTCCCTCTGCAACCGCAATAAATCTAAAACAACGATTATCTTCCCTAAATAAAACTTTCGTTTCCTCACAAGGAATCCGAAAGAACGAGTAACCAACATCTTTAAAAATATGGACCAACCCCAAACAAATACAAAAACAGACGTTTAAATATTATGCACAAAAATGCACGCACGAGGGTTACAACAAAGGTATACATATAAAATTTCTTCTTCATAGCGCAAAAAGATCAATATACTATATTAAGCAGTGAAAATCTCAAAGGGATATAATTCTCAGTTACAAATTAAAGGGGTCACTATGACTCGAGTAAAATTACCACTAAGTGGACCTTAAAACTAATTTAAACAGCCGTATGGAAGTTAATTGGCTGGAAAAGGAAGAATAACATCTAAGACTCGTTATAGTAATATCCTCACTGAAAAGAGTGGGAAGCTAGTTTAAATATTCAATTACGTAGGAGGAAAGTACACGTTTCCAATGTCGTATGTGTATTTTCGAAAGAATCCAGATAATCAAATGCAAATACAGGCAAGAAAAGCAACTTTTTTTTTCACAAAATCTTTCTTAGTGTAAACAATCTGCTAAGCAAATAGATAATGTGAACTCGCTATCGAAAAAATATTTTTCGCTAAACAACTACGTTACCCAAAAGTCATCCCCCTCTTTCTGAAAACGTCATCATACAACTTCACCAACTAAAGGAGTATTATTATGAATATCTGCAACGTACGAGTAAATCCCGTTTCCAATGGGCGATACAATCACTGGCGTAGCTAGGGGGCGGGCCGCCCCGGGCACCACACCTGAGAGGGCGGTATTTTGAGAGGGTAAAAATAGAAAGTAGAAAAAAAATAAATAAAAATAAACAAAAGTTAACAAAAAATATGAAATTTTATACCAAAAAGGTTGTAAAAAATCGGAATTTTGGGAGGTATCGGAATCAGAAAAAATGTGTCTATATTTTCTGAGCGTCAGGGGGGGGGGCGGCATTTTGAGATGGTAAAAGGGGAAAATCGAAAAAAATGCTAACAAAAAATCTGAAATTTTATATCGAAAAGGTTGTAAAAAATGGGAACTTTTGTAGTTATTGGAATCGCAAAAAGGTGTCCCTATTTTGCGAGCGGCATATGTCAGGGGGCGGCATTTTGAGAGAGTAAAAATAGAAAGTAGAATAAATAAATAAAAATAAACAAAAGCTAACAAAAAATATGAAAAACTGTTAAAAATATATAACAAATAAATGTTATCAAAGGCAAGATAAGTTACTCTTCTACCTATCTCGACAAGTTTTTAGTGTTTTTTACTCACGTGTAATCAGTTAGAAAAACATAGTGTCTATCGGTATATGCGAAAAATACAAATGAAATCCATTCAATATATGTTAGCGTGACATAGGGTGACATATATTCGGTGGGTTTCTAAGAGTATTTTCAATATGTATTTAGTTAAGTCAATTTCCCGAACTTGCCGCATTCTAAACGAAGTCTGGCGCCATTTTTTATTTTTTGACAGTTTTTCTTCGAATCTATGTGTATAATGAAACAAACCCGAAATTGTTAATTCGATTTACTTCTCTTACTTTTCATTTTAATAAATATTCGATTAATATTACATGATATATATGCATCCACTAATATATATATATATATATATATATATATATATATATATATATATATATATATATATATATATATATATATAATGTAAATATAAATATAATAATAATATCATATTATAAGCTCTATTTCCTTTTCGGTTTTATTGAGCTTTTACATCTGGCTGAGTTTACTTTACTTGTAAATATAAACTCTTTAATATTTATAATATATTTTAAGTTTACCATTTTGATTACCTTGGTAAACTTATTGTAATTTATATATATATATATATATATATATATATATATATATATATATATATATATATATATATATATATAAGGTTAGGATTTTTTTTGTTATTGGCGTTTGTTCCGCGATAAGCGTTTGTTTACATTTTTTATATATTTTTATACATTCGCTACCTTAGCTATAAGCTCTTTATTATTCATATTATTATATGAATGAATCGCCCTAACTTTTTGGACGTATTTAATTTAATTTAATTATTTTTTTTTACGTGCATAAAATAAAATAAACTAAAATAAATTTTATGCACGTAAAAACATAATTAAATTAAATTACATATATATATGTGTGTGTGTGTGTGTGTGTGTGTGTGTGTGTGTGTGTGTGTGTAATAGACATTCACACACAGGACTGTTTGCGCTGTTTACAGCTCATCGGTGCGGCTAGACTTTAGCAACTACTTCCAGCTAGAAACGAAATCCGACCATCTGAGAGAGCGAGGGAGAAATATTTTAACAACAATTAGCAGCCTTTGGGCTGATATCACAGTGTAGTATCTGTTCTAATGATACACTTCTCCTTTTCTGTCGTCGGTCAGTATGGGGAAATCGTTCATGACTGAGAATTTTTATTTTTGTTCCTATCCAGAGTGCCCCTTTTTGTGGAGCTGGATTTTCCCCACATTAAAAACCGGCCTTGTGTCTAACTCTGCCCTCGTGGAGAGGCAAGTAAATTGGAACAATCGGCAGTCGTTGCCAAACCGACCTCAGCTCTAATTGTACACAAGATCTAATTTTAAACAAGACAATTGCTATATTCGCTTATGGCCGTTTGCCATTTTCGGCTCTCATTATGCTCAACATTATGGGAGCATTATAATAAATACGTATTTATTTTATAACTATATATGTGCATATATACATATATATGTTCATATACACATATATTTATACATATATACATACATACGTGCATATGTACAGATATACATATATACACACATACACATATATATAAATACGCATATATACATACATATATATGTATATATATACATATATGTATATATACATATATGTATATATATACATATATAATATAAATATATACATACATATATACATACATACATGTAGATACATACATATACATATATATATAAACAAATATATATATAATATATCCTTCAAGATTGAGGCAATTTTTTTGTTTTAATCTAGGTTGAACTTTCTCTACATTAAAAACCGATCTTGAAATGAATTAAAGCAATTTATTCTCAATTAATGGAAATTTTGAAAACTCCAAACGCAATTGTAAATGATTACTTGATAAATAGTTTAACAGTTTGGAGTTTTCAAAATTTCCATTAATTGAGAATAAATTGCTTTAATTTATTTCAATCACTAAGTTTTAAAAATGCAAGCATTAATTATTTCTGGAGATATACTCAGTGACCGGCTGACCTAACAGGATAGGGCCAAGCCCAGGCTTCGGCCAAGCACCAAAAAAAACAAAATGACCTCAGAAAGATTTCATACTTAAAGGGGAACTTTCATATACATTTTTATCGAATAGGTGCGAAAAGAAAGTTGGATATTTGGGTGTATATACACCGACATCAAAGAGGAAATAACATTAGATGCGAAAGTTTGAATTCATTAATTTTATTACTGTCCAATTCATGAGGCTAATACTTTGAAAGTATCAAACGTTTGTTTTTGTAGCATACTTTTTATAACTCCTTGTAAACTTTATAATTGCTAGCTGGGGGATCGGACAAAATCACCCCGGGCAACCCCCACCATCTACTTAAAACAAAAGGAAAACAGATAAAATCTCAAATGAATAAAAAATATTAAAAATCAGTTTTCATATTTTAATTTTAATTTAATTGAATTTAGGAAAATTATATACCGTAGAACTAATTTTCGCAAGGTATGAAAATTAAGCAACTACAGAATAAATGTTAACTTAATAATAATGGACTAGTTTTCCTACCTAGCAAAAATGGACGAATTTTCCACGGACGAATTTTCCATGGACGAATTTTCCGGACACCCAAATGCCCGGGGGGGGGGGCAAATTTTACTACCGCCCCGGGCGGCAAAAGGTCTAGCTACGCCACTGGATACAATCTTCAGTATTAAAGATTGGTTGGTTGGTTGGTTGGTTGGTTGGTTGGTTGGTTGTTTTTGTTTTATGGCATATCAACCCTTTCCGGGTTATTTAATGCCGAATCCAAAGATTTTGAAGAAAATTTTTTTTTAATAGAATATATTTGTTGTTTTCAAGTCGGTTTCTATTTAACCCATAGTTGGGACTCTAACAGGTACTACCACTCTGGGTCAGAGTGGACCTGAGAGCAATGCTAATTCCCCTACAGTGGTTCCACACTCTCCAAAGCCCACAAGCTGGGCCCTCACCACTGGATATAGTTTAAGGTCATATCCAGGACCCCCATTGAGGGACTTTTACCCTCTGCAGGGGGACAGTCGGTGTATTCTAATGCCCCACCGACAGGGCCTCAGTATTAAAGAATAAGAAAATACGATGCGTGTCGTTCACATATGAATGCAACAAGTATGAGGGAAATTAGAATTTAAAACGCACAATACAACATTTGTAATGGTATTATCTAGTGAATTCACAACTTAGAGACATCAAATACATGTGAGAGAACGTGTTCATTATAAATAGCAATAGTGAGATGTATACTTATTTCTTTTCTTTTAATGAATTGGGGAAATACGTATATTCAACAAACACTGGTTTCAGACACAACGTCCCTGTTTACTTGCCTCCTCATGAGGGTATAGTTAGATAAAAGGTCGGTTCTTGAAGTGGGGAAAATCCAGCTTCCAAAAAATGTCGGACATCCCAGATTAGGACCAAAAAATCAAATTACCTCAGTCTAGCAGGATTTCTTATTCGCTGAATAATGACAGAAAATACTACAGTATCTCCTAACGTCAACCGCAATACACATTGGAATTCAGCTAATGTATGGAAAATGCAAATTATACTCCGAAAGAGGGTTGCGAATGTCATAACTTCAGTCTTAAAGGGGATTTAATGGTCCGTATATTATACGTGTTGCTTAACCCCTTTTTTAAAAATTGGGGAAATGTATACGAAAAATAGTTCGATATACTAAAAACATACCTTGCTAAATTCAGAAATAAACGGAATATAACATACCAATCTCCATACAGAAGTATTATGCTAAATTCGGAAATTTTAGCTGGGCAAATGTAGTTTGTTCGAGACAGACACACAGAATTAAAAAGTTCTGAACTTAATGAGAAAATGGAAACTGTAGTAGTCGCAAGAATCTACAAGTTAGAAAAGCATTTCATCCAACGCATGAAAATTGTTAAACAAAATGTTTTTACTATAGGCATTAAAAATAATGGTACACGATTCAATTTGAAATTTATTTATCTTCAAAGTGCATTTTTATAAATTTTACAAAGTAAGGTATAAAAATTTAAATTGAATCAAAAATTTACCTTGGATTTATTTTATGCACTTTTTACAAAAATCATTGAAAATTTTACATCTATATCATTAATTGCTAGATGAAAAATAAAGTTTTTAAATTGCAACAGAATGTACATTACATAAAATAAATCCAAGGTAATTTTTTGATTCAATTTAAATTTAATTGTTATACCTTTGTAAAATTTATAAAAGTGCACTTTGAAGATAAATAAATTTCAAATTGAATCTTGTACCTTTATTTTTAAAGCCTATAGTAAAAACATTTTGTTTAACAATTTTTATGCCTTGGATGAAATGCTTTTCTAACTTGTATCTTATCTTTTTAAGATTGTCTTTGTTATATTTTAAAACTCTCCTTCTCTCTATTTTAGTTTGTATTTCTCCTCACACCACGACTCATTTTTGCAACCCCCTTTTTGTATTATTACAGGTCTTAATATTCTGTTTCAGTTTGTATTTCTCCTCACACCACAACTCATTTTTTGCAACCCTTTCTTTGTAATACAGGTCTGAATAATGAGAAAATCTGAATTTTTTTAAACAAAAACTTTAAAACTTTTTTAGATTAGATTTTGTAAAACTTCTTTCAGAAAAGAAAATCTTTAAAATTTAATAAGGAACATATTTCATATACGTTTCATTAACAAATATTCAGTACATAAGAAAAATAGAGATGAAAATTTGAAAAGGACTGTATAACTGGTTACGGTCAATAGTAGTCCTCGCCAGCTCGTCTTTGTTATTATTATTATTATTATTATTATTATTATTATTTAAAAAAATTTGTGTCCTGCTCTTTCGCGCGAGGACTAATATGAGCAGGTTCTAAAGAGACAGGCGTAAGGGACGGGGAGGTATCAGAAAGTATTAAGTAGTGGGCTTTGGTGGAGATAAGTTTTACCTCTTAAACTACCGGCCTAACAGAAAGAGAATTAAACGTACATTGAAATAGGAAAAAAGAACATATGCAATGTGCTTCGAAATAAAAACGGGAAATTTGCAAAGTGTCGGAAATGTCTACTCTTTCAGATAAATTCGACGTGTACGAAAGAAAATAAAAATAATAAAAAGGATGAAATAAAAAGTGGGGAGTAAACGAATAAAATAAAAAGGTTTTGTTTAAAAAAAACAAGATTTTAATGACACTAGTTTGCAATTTTTTTCTTAAATACAAAAAACGCCAAGTAACAAAAACTAGCACAAAAAACAAACAAAGAAAAAACAAACAAACACAAAACAAATTGATTCACAAATTTTAAAAGTCGTCACAACGAACGACTACAGTGGATAAGAAAATTAAATACGAGTACTTCCTAAATCATGCTAACAATAACTTGAATAAATTTAAAGGAATGTACTTTCAAGATAGACTGCATTTGCCTTTTTTGTCAGCTTAAAGGCTTTGAATTCACTCCAAATTTATTTCCCTCGATGTCGCTTGTGTGACACTGCTGTCCCAACTTTCACTTTCTGGTTACCACTTGACGCGTCTTCTCTCCACTCCAAAACGAACTTCTGCAACTTTAGCTTTTCTCTCCCCGAATCCGACTTTTCTCTTCTACAAATACAACTTCTCTGCTCGCAATCTAACTTCAGAATGCCTTCCTTCCCCAAATCACTCCTCTTTTATCTCCAATCAGGAGCATCTCATTTGCATACCTCGTGATCACCCTGTAGGCATATAAAGAAACAGGGCAGCCATTTTTGTTTCTTTCTTCTTCATTATGAACACGAGGTAAGCCACACAAAAACGCGGCCGGTCGTTCTTGTTTCTTTTTTCTTCATTTACACCACACGCCCCCCTGATCTTCGAGATCAATAGGATACTTCGTAATCCTCCATCCAAGCAGGCCGCCTCCTCTCACGTCGAGGCCTCTGGGGGACAACTTCTCGGGGGTTAACATTTTCAGGTTCACTACAACGCGGGCCTAAGTCAGGTCGAGCAGCATCATTTGCTTCTCGGTGGCCCCCGATTTCCTCTTCTTCACTGCCCTCACTGCATACCGGCAATGTCACGGGATGCAGGTCTAAGATATGCCGGGGAACGCCACTCACCATCACATTGTTCTTCGACTGCAATCCTGTTATGACCCCTCTTTTCCAACGAGTGGTACACTGTGCATTGGGGGGGGGGGGTTCACCCACACCTCTTCACCTACTTTGATAGTGACTTCTTCACTCTCAATTCCTGCTGTTTTGTTGCACGGATGCCGCCACTTGTATGTGAAAACGGCCCTATGAGGCACAGTTGTCTCATCTTGTTTGGTCTTCGGCGAGATGTTATACCAAAACACCGTCTCTATGGGTGATACGTTGCTTTTTTCCGCAGCGGCTTTAATGGTGCGATGATTCCTCTCCACTATTCCGTTACCACTCGGCCGATACGCTGCTCTGAAAAATTGCCTTACTCCTCACTTATCGCACACCCCTTTAAAGGCTTCTGATCAGAAAGCGGGGCCATTGTCCATTAAGAGTTCCTCAACCGGCCCTCTCTCCAAAAATATCTCCTCGATGACCCCTCCAATCGCCCATGCAGCTTCTGCCCTGATCTCTCTCCAGATGGCAAACCTTCCCGGTCCACAGTCGACCATCGACAGATACAATTTGTGGCGATAGTGTGTCACATCAATGGCCAATCGCTTCCAGTCCTCCGCAACGTGTAGCTCTCCTGCTTCGTGTCTGGACGGTCCAGGGTCAATTGATTGGCACTCTCGACAGTTCTCCACCACCTCCTTAACCTCCTCCTCGGTGGTCCCCGGGTAAACCTCTCTGGCTAGGAATAACGTTCGTTCTCGACCAAAGTGGTGCATTTCATGTGACTCTTTGACTTCTTCCCCTGCACAGCATACCGAGGAGACCTCGTTTCCCTCCTGCAGCCAGGCCTTCTTCACGCATGCCATCGAATCCGCCTTGTTTTTTTTCTGACGGGACCAACACAACAGATACTCTCAACTGGAATTCCGCTATCACGTCGGTGAGCACTCCGAGTCTGCGCTTGATCAGCATTTCCGCAGCACCCCTGGTCTTAACTCTCTTATCGCCAGTTACTGCCGACCGAATCCACGACGCTACCATTGCCGAATCGGTTTTGACTTCAATTATTTTCAATCCCCATTTCAGGGCCAGATTGATTCCTTTTATAGCGGCATCTAGTTCTGCTACGTTCATATGGGAGAAGTCGTTGTTTTTTCTTAGCCACGCCGCATCCTCCACAGTTACACCTCCTATCTCTAGTACGACGCCCAATGCCAGGTTACTGGCATCGCACCAAACCACACCCGCGTCTTCGCCGCTGACATACCATTTCCCTTTCACTGGGTCCTCATTCCTCACTCTCGCAATGACTTCTTGCAGCATGTTCATGACCTCCTTCGTCACACGGCCCTCCCAGCCATCAGTGCCTGTTTGTCGTTTAATAAAGCTGCATGCTATCCTTAGCCAGCCAGCGATAGGATAGTGCCCGATCAGCCTCCCGCAGACTGAGAAGAGTTCTTGCCTCGTCAGCTCAGATCCGACTTCGGGTATTGCATTCCCTCGTTCGAAGACAAGGCTTTCTTTTCCATCTCGCCTTAGTTTCAACCCCAGCACCGCTCCTCCATCTAGGGCCTCCGCCGGTTTCGCAGTTAACCCATACTTCTCGACATGGCTTCTTACTTTCTCTGCTGTCACCTCTGCCTCCTCCACCAGGATGTCGTCAATGTACGAACTAGTGGCCTCCTCCACTGTACAGTCTTTGCTCAGCACTGTCTTCAGCACGGCAGTCATAATTTTGGGGGCTGAACTCAGGCCAAAGCCTAACCTCGTCAGACAATACACCCGCCCCTTGTACCGGACCAGTTGGTACTGCCAGAGTTTTTCATCTACATGGATCTACAGATATGCCGATTTCAGATCGACAATCTTAGTGGCCCACCCCATTCTTCTCCATTTCCTCATGACCTCCTCACATACATTGATGTCGATCCCCATTCCAGTGTGGCAGGCTACGTGTCTGTTCAATTCCCTAAAATCCAGCACGGGCCTAATCTTGTTTTTGGTAGGCTGAACAACCGCCAGTAGTGGCAACACTCCTTTTTCTTCCCCTGTCCACGGTTTCAGAATTCCTTCTTTTATCCACCTCTCCACTTCTTCCTCAAATCCTTTTCTTATTTCTCCTCGCAGGGTGTTTTCGTAGCAGCCCACCTTATTCTGTAGTTCTGGGGGCCCGGAGATCCATTTCAATTCCACCGTCCACCTCACGCCATCAAACTTCGCCAGGAAATCTTTGTCCTCAATGCAGCAAACCTCCGGTTTTGGGGTTCTGACGGTTCTATCACCTTCCACTCCTGCCATCCCCACTGCGCCGAGACGTCCAAACGTCACTTGGCCCCCTCTTAACGTAGCGCCCCCCAGTCGGTTAATTGCACATACCTATAATCACGTCGCCACCACCGACCAGATGATTCAACACTAGGGCTTGCAGTCCAATGGGCACCCCTTGCACCATTACTTCCGCTGTCGTCTCTCCTAAGCATTTCACATCCCTGCCATCCACGGTCCTAATAATCCTGGTTCCGCTCCATGACCTCGCGACATTCCTCGCTAACAACGTTGTAGTGCAGCCTGTGTCGACAAGGGCTATGGCTCTCTTCCCATTGACTACCACCGGTAACGGAGGCAATGTTCCACCATGCGCCATGCCCACACAGAAGGGGTAACCACTGGCGCAATAGCTCCACTTCACTCGTTTCCCTGGTCCCGTGCAGCAACACAATAGCGGCTAATATGCCCCACTTGTCCACATCGGTAGCACGTGATCCCCGGTCTCTGCTCTTTGCAGTCCTTGATCAGATGAGGACCCTGGCACCGGAAACACTTGATGGCAGGTCTCCCCTCCTGTCGCCTCGCCGGCTGCCTCTCATTTAAGTGAGGCCTCATGCACATATTTCCACTCACAGCTGCAGCCACGATTGGGCTTTTAACATTTTTCACTAGGACTCTGGCGTGGACCAAGAGATCGTCCACTTCCATAGAATGGATCCCCGTGATTCTCTGCATGTTCGCAGAGATTTCCTCTGGGAAGCCGTTCACTAGGTACAGCTTTACCGTCATCTCCAGGCTCCTCCCCACGTAACCAGCCAACCCTGCCAGTCTCCTGATCTCTGCCGCAAAGACGTCAACGGACTCGCCGGTCCACCTCAAACTTGACAGCTTGCCAAGTGCTTCAAATGGGGCCTCAGCGAAGGCCAATTTCAGCCTTTGCTCCACTAAGGCAAGGTCTTCCTTGTCTTCATCTCGCATCTGCTGGTAAATCGTGAGGGCTTCCCCCTCTAAGTATAGCGGCAGCAGGGTGACCACATCTTCTATCTTTTGCAGCTTCGCCACCATTTTTAATTTCTCCAGCCACTTAATCAGGTCACCCTCCCCAGTAAAGGGTCTCAACATCTGAGTGCTCAGTCTCCACTCAGCCATGTTCATTTTCTCGATGTGCCGAAATAGCTTGTCGCTTGCGTGACACTGCTGTCCCAACTTTCACTTTCTGGTTACCACTTGACGCGTCTTCTCTCCACTCCAAAACGAACTTCTGCAACTTTAGCTTTTCTCTCCCCGAATCCGACTTTTCTCTTCTACAAATACAACTTCTCTGCTCGCAATCTAACTTCAGAATGCCTTCCTTCCCCAAATCACTCCTCTTTTATCTCCAATCAGGAGCATCTCATTTGCATACCTCGTGGTCACCCTGTAGGCATATAAAGACACAGGGCAGCCATTTTTGTTTCTTTCTTCTTCATTATGAACACGAGGTAAGCCACACAAAAACACGGTCGGTCGTTCTTGTTTCTTTTTTCTTCATTTACACCACACTCAAAATACGCGCATGCTGTTGCTGCGTATATAAAGTTTAAGGAAGTATTCGCCTCGTTGCGACTGGATTTTTTCTTGCCGGGTTTACTTCCAGAGGGAAGGCTCAGGAATCCTCGTCCACGGCAGGCAATGAAGCACGCATCCACTCTCCTTAGCCACAGGATTTGAAAGAGGCAGCAGGCTTACAGTTTTCGTACGAACCCAAAATATACGAAACTAAGTTTAATAAAGTTACAAACTACAGCAAATGCAATTCATGAACTAGAATAAAAATAATTGTTGGTACAAAAATAAATAAATAAATAAATAAATAAAATATCCAATAGGATCTTGGTTGCCGGCAAACAGTTAATTTAGTACAACGGTTAAATTTAGAGTTTCTTCTTCGTTATTATAGCGAAATCTGACAGTCGAAACATAGTTTTCATTAAAAAAACAATGATAAATACTTACTTTTTTATGTCAATATCAACGAAAAGCAACGTTATCTACCTAATTGTCATGTCGCAATTAGTTAAATATTACCGGAATATTACATAAAACAAGTATTTTCGTACTTCAATGAAAAAAAATATGATTTCGCTATGTTTGTTTGTGACATATGACGTAAACACAAGGAAAATAACTAAATTTTCTCAAATTGGCTTAAATCTTTGAAAGTTTTCAGAAATTACTTCCTATACATAACAAACTTACATAATAAACTGAATGCACGCTATTCAGTTTATTATTGTAAGCAAACGTTGTACATTTCTTCGAAAACCATTTTCTTTAATAATTAATTTTCTACCTTATCGTTTTTCGTAATTTTTGGATATTTTCATTACTGCAACATGACAATTAAGCAGATACCATTGGTTTTACTTGAAGTTTAATACTTCGATATTCGAATCTTGCTATTATAACGAGGAAGAACCGATCCTGGTTAAGGTTAAAAAATTTAAAGAAAAAAAAAAGCAACAACAAAAAACGTAGCCGTCCTCTGTACATTTTTTATTTTAGATTTGACGCTGTATTCAATTATGGTCTGTCTGTCATACATTTACTTTGTAGACTGTTTCGTTTGTTTCCGGCTGTTCCGGAAATGTGTTTCGGTAAGAGTCGGCTTAGTTTGGCTCGTATTCTGTAGATGTGCCAAAAGTGGTATGAAAGAGTAATATATTATTTAATAATAATCAACAGCTGGGTAATGGAAAACACAAAATATAGTTTTCACACTTTAAAATTATACAGGTCGGTAGAAAATTAAATTGTAATGAATTTGATGCAAGCTGTTTACCATATATATATATATATATATATATATATAGTAAACAGCTGGTTGGAAACCACGCCCCTTGTCGAGATGAAGCATGTCTATTCCACAGCGGTTTGTTTGATCTGTGTTGGTTAATAGAATTTTGTGTGTGCAGGGCGTTTGCTCATTGATAGTACTTGCCTCGCATGCAGGAGGCTCTGGTTTCAAATCCTGGGTAATGATATGTCTGACTGAAGGCGAAACTCGTGTCTTAGACTTCCGCTTCGTTGGCTGGCGTGGCTCTTGTGGGCTGCGGAAATAATTATATATATGATTTTCAGAACGTGAGCGATTATATATAATAAATTCCACAGTCAAACAACGAAGCACTAAGCAGCCCACAAGAGCCATGCCAGTCAACGAACCGGATTCGTTAACTGTCATAACTCTTGTGGGCTGCGTAATTGTTGGCTGTGGAATTTATCATATATATATATATATATATATATATATATATATATATATATATATATATATATATATATATATATATTGTTACGACTCGGAATGTCTAGGGGTAAAAGTCGTAACACAAAATATAAAAAAAATTATTTAAAAGAAATTAGTTTTCCCGGGTTTTTAGATACGGGAGGGATATATCCATTTTCTCGAAAGACATTTATAAACACAAGACAGGGAAAACACGTCCAAGTAACAATACCGAGGCCAATGGAAAAATTAACACAATTTTATTTATATACATAAAAATATATTGTAACGGAAGTAAAAGAGAATGTGTAACTGGATGAACAAACAAACTTGAAATAGATTCGAGAGAGAATTTCCGCGAATTAGAAATAACAGTTCATATCCTGTCGTCTGCTTGTAACTCCAAAATGGAAGGACAGCCTTTTTGTGTTTTTGTTTTTGTTATTGTTTTCATATATGAGAGAGAGATATATAGAGAGAAAAATACACAATCGACTACTCACTCAGCGTCGGGTTTTAAATATTTCTATCGCATTCCTTTCTTTTTAAACAATTTAATTCCTTCGTCCATTGGATACATTATCCTTCCTATTTATCGCCTTTTTTCGTTTTCTCTGTCGTCAAAATATATCGTTCATTTCTTCGCTGTCGTTAGCATTACAAATGTCGTCACCATCGCCAACACTGTCGCTTAACCCACCTCCTCGGCTGCTATGTCGTCACTCCCTGACTCGTCACCCTGCGCCGCTCCTTTCCCTCTCTCTAATGGTATACCTTTCTCTCTCTCTCTTTGGCGTCCCCTCTCTCACTGTATGTACCTGCATCTCTCTCGCGTCACTCGCTCAATTATACGCGAGGCGGATGCCTGCGGCTTTCCCTCTCTCTAGTTTAATATCTTCTCTCTCCCCCTCTCTCTTTCTTTACAGTTTATAGGTGTCCCCTCGCTGTATTTTCGTATGTTCTCTCTCTCTCCTTTTCTTTTTCAGGATGTTTACAAATTCACTGAGAGCAGACAATATAAAACGCGATAAAAACAGAATTTTCTCTCTCGACTTTTTTTTAAAAATTTTTTTAATTATAATATTAAAAGTAATTATTGTCTCAAATAATATATTTTTTACATATTTGTAACAATATATATATATATATATATATGTATATATATATATATATATATATATATATATATATATTGTCACGTAGACAAGCATGAGGAAAGACCATTTCATCGAATCCATTCTTAGCTTACAGTGTGTGAGAGAAATACTTCATCAGATATATTTTTATCAGAGAGTGTGTAAGAGTGTAGGAGGGAAGTAGTTTTGTGAGGTAGCGAAAGACACATCGCTTCATGTGAGGGTCATTCCTTGACCATTTTATTTCACCCGAATGAGTCAGTTGATGAAAAGCTGTCCAAGGACACGCGTTGATTAGGCTTTATGTGAGCGAAAAAAATCGACGAACACGAGAATAAGGAAAAGAAAGAAAACGTCGTCGCTTCTACACTATTTGGAAAGAGATTTCGTAAATATTATAACTGAATTTCACATGAAAACATGTGTATCTACTTATTCCTCGTATTTTTAAGATGATTATATCCAAAAATTACGAAAATCGATATGGTAGAAAATTATTTATCAAAGAAAAAAAAATAGAATTTGATTAAAACGATCGTAAGACACAGGAGAATTCCAAAAGGGAGTAAATTTTCCGTTTCGATTTAAACAAAATGGCCACAATTTTTCGCCTGCTACCACGATTAAAGTTGTTTTTATTATTATTTTAAATAATTCAGTAATATTCAGGTAATTCCGACTGCATAATTTGGAAGCTACCATTGTAACTTATTAGAATTAACAACAACAACAAAAAATCAGCAGAAACCATTGTTTTTTATCTGAAAATTCCATTTATCGACTACAAAATTTTGTTTTAACAGTGTAGAAGCACCAAAATGTCTTTATTCGCCAGAGACAACACTAGGATATAAATTGTGCCCATCACAAATTTTCATCCTGCCTGAATAGATTTCTGTCGCGACAAAGAAAAAAAAAACTAAAAAAAAACAAACAAATTCATCATGATCCATTCACATGGAAAGAAATACATCTCGAGACCATCCGAAGATTGTACAGCGCCAACCTCTTTACTAGAACTCACATAATGCTTCTTATTCAACTGTATTGTTAATTATTCCTCGAGCTACCCATCAATATCGTGTAAGTTCGTTGGTTGGTTGGTTGGTTA
The DNA here is from genome assembly GCF_053919585.1 of Euprymna scolopes. Classification (NCBI taxonomy): domain Eukaryota; kingdom Metazoa; phylum Mollusca; class Cephalopoda; order Sepiida; family Sepiolidae; genus Euprymna; species Euprymna scolopes. Next base: position 115,317,913 of record NC_136487.1, read on the forward strand.
TTTTTGTTTTACGGCATATCAACCCTTTTTGGGTTATTTAATGCCGAATCCAAAGATTTTGAAGAAATTTTTTTTTAAATAGAATATTTGTTTTCACGTCGGTTTCTATTTAACCCATAGTTGGGACTCTAACAGGTACTACCACCCCGGGTCAGAATGGACCTGAGAGCAATGCTAATTAAAGGGTGGTTCCACACTCTCCAAAGCCCACAAGCTGGGCCCTCACCACTGGATATAGTTTAAGGTCATACCCAGGACCCCCATTGAGAGACTTTTACCCTCTGCAGGGGGGGGGGCAGTCGGCGTATTCTAATTCCCCACCGACAGGGCCCAATATCGTGTAAGTAAGCTCCATTTTTGTAAAATGTTTACCGAGATTGGATGCAATTGTTTTTTTCTTTCTTTGCTCATATCGATATAATAACCTTGATCCCCTCCTGCTTTGTATCTCACTTTATTTAATGTTACATAAATATCTACATTTAAATTATGGTTTTGCATTGTCTCTCACATGCTTGTTCTTTTTCTTTTTCTGTAGACGGAGTCATAAACTGGAGAATTCACTTCCTATGTGTTCTGTTATTAATTTTGGAACCCTGGGACATACGAGCCTTTTTCTTTTACAAACAGGCCTACCAAGCGTTGCCCGGGTACTGGCCATTTTTTCTCCATTGAGAAACGTATACCAACAACACCATACCAAAAGACAAAGAAATTATTTATTTCAGGACACACTGCGCTCAAATGCACCTGCTCTATTTAAGATATCGAGCACTTTGATAATCCCAAATCGTTCCCCACTTCCCACAATAATTTGATGAAAAATGACGTCATAACCAGAAGTAACCTCCCTCCATCTTACCGGCTATTCGAATAAAAAATAGTCTGGGGGATTGTCTAATCGATGTGATTATAATCTGAAGTCATCCCCCACTTAACACCAGACTTCGAAGAGGAATTACGTCATCACCGGAAGTAACCCCCAGCCTATCGCCCCCCCCCTACTCAAAAAAAGGAGAAGATAATGTCTGGGAGGGTTGTCTCATTAAATACTCGCCAATCTGTAATGATAATCTCAAATTGTCCCACACTTACCACTATAATTTGAAGAGGAATGACGTCATCAACGGAAGTTTCCGTGCACCTGGCCATCACTGCTCTTACTCAAGTAAACAGGAGGGGATAATGTCTGGGAGAATTGTCTAATTTAACCACACACGCCAATCCATGTTATGAAAATCTCAAGTCGTCACCCACTTACCACCAAATTATAAGAGGAATAAAGTCATCACCAGAAGTTACCGCTCCCTGCCTGTCTTCTCCTCATATTCGAATAAATAGGAGATAACGTCTGGGGGATTGTCTTATTAAATCCTCGCCAATCCATGTGATAATAATCTCAAGTTGCTCCCCACTTACCACCATAATTTGAAGAGGAATTACGTTACCAGCGGAAGTTACCATCTCACCTATCACCCTCTACACGAATAAACAGGGGGAGATAATGTCTGGGAAGATTGTCTAATTAATACAATCGTTAGTCCATGTCATGATAATTTCACGTTGTCCCCCACATACCACCATAATGTTAAAAGGAATGACGTCATCACTGAAAGTTACCACCTCACCTATCATGCTCTACTTGAATAAACAGGAGAAGATAATATCTGGAAAGATTGTATCATTTAAACAGTCGCCAATCCATGTGATAATAATCTTAAGTTGTCCCCACCACAATTTGAAGAGGAATGACATCATCATCAGAAGTTAGCATCCTTGCTTATGACCCCCCTACTCGAATTAACAGGGGGAGATAATGCCTGAGAGGATTGTCTCATATAAACACTCACTAATCCATGTGAGGACAATCTCAAGTTGTCCCCCATTAAACACCATAATTTGAAGAGGAATGAAATCATCACCAGAAGTTATCACCCCCTGCCTATCACCCTCTACTC
>NC_136487.1:115324870-115332370 GCF_053919585.1 Euprymna scolopes
TATACATATTGTACTGTATTTTGCATGTCGCATACATCTGACAAACATCCCCAGAAATACGTCTCTCTCACTCATTCTTTTTATCGGAACTTTTTCTTCTTCCTTTGTATATAAAAATCTTTCTTGAATTCTAAACTTTTATTGAGTGTTCGTTTCGTTATTTTTGGCTCTGTTGTTCCGTTCTCCTTATTGATATATTTCGCTGGTTAATCCGACATCTGACGATTAACCGAAGATAATTATGAGATGTTGGATATAAAATAAAATAAATTCTTATGTCGCGATCTGACTGCCAATCAATTCGGTCATCCATTAACCGGGTCGTGACATTATTCAATGTAACATGTTTATTCAGCTCGAAAACCATACAGTGTTTACCGATGTATTGGAAAATTCAAGATGGCGTCTAACTCCCTCTTTAACACGGTAAGTTTTGGAAAAGGTATTATAAATAAAAAACTGGATAAAATACTGTTAAAAACTCGCTCAATATATGTTACCGTGACATAGCTTGATATATATTCAACGGGTTGGGTTTGTATTACTGTACACATAGATTCGAAAAAGTTGTCAAAAAACAAATATATAACAAATAACTGTTATCAAAGGCAAGATAAGTTACTTTTCTACCATACTGGATATATTTTTCGTGTTTTTATTCAATGTAACATGTTTATTCAGCTCGAAAAACATACATTGCTTACCGATGTATTGTAAAATTCAAGATGGCGCCTCACCCCCTCTTTAACACGGTAAGTTTGGGAAAAGGTCTTATAAGTAAAAAAAATAGAAAAAATACAATTAAAAACCCGCCGAATATATGTCACGGTAACATATATTGAGCGAGTTTTTAACAGTATTTTATCCAGTTTTTTATTTATAACACCTTTTCTCAAACTTACCGTGTGAAAGAGGGAATCAGACGCCATCTTGAATTTTCCAATACATCGGTAAACACTGTATGGTTTTCGAGCTGAATAAACATGTTACATTGAATAAAAACACGAAAAATATATCCAGTATGGTAGAAAAGTAACTTATCTTGCCTTTGATAACATTTATTTGTTATATATTTGTTTTTTGACAACTTTTTCGAATCTATGTGTACAGTAATACAAACCCGTTTTTCGAGCTGAATAAATATGTTACATTGAATAAAAACACGAAAAATATATCCAGTTTGGTAGAAAAGTAACTTATCTTGCCTTTGATAACATTTATTTGTTATATATTTGTTTTTTGACAACTTTTTCGAATCTATGTGTACAGTAATACAAACCCGAAATGAAAAGACCACGAGTGAACGCGCGTTTTTTTTTTTTTTAGTTTAGTTTCATATATATAGATATATATAAAAATAAGTATTTTTAAATTTTATCTTTCTAGCTTTAAAAAAAACTTTTAAGATTTTATCAGCCGGCATAATTTATTTTTAAATATTGAAAAATTTCAGGAAAATTAATTTTTGCTAGATTTTCAAAACATGTGTGTCAACAGCTTAAAAAAATCGTCTCTTCAAAAGAACATGTTTTAAAGAAGACGGTAGTGAACGTGTGTGTGTGTGTGTGTGTGTGTGTGTGTGCGTGTGTGCGCGTGTGCTGGGTAGAACAGCGTTTGTTTTCGTGTTGTGTGTACGTGTGTGCGGCTAGCACCAGAATGGCGGACGTGATGTCGGAGGTTGGATTGTTAGATTGTGTAAGTTTCGTATTTTTGTAATTTGTAAATAACAAGTTAGGAAAAAATTAAACCCTTCCAAGATGGACAATAAATAAAGCCATAATATTTTATGGTAAAGTTAAGAGCGTAGGAACCATAGTTTTTTAGGAGATGTGATTATTGGATTAACCAATCAGAAATCGTCTGTGGCACACACATCTCTGTTTTTATAGATATATAGATAGATATAGATATAGATAGAGAGAGAGAGAGAGAGATTGAAAGAGAGAGTGAGAAGGGGGGTGTAAGTGTACATGTACGTTTGCTTGAAATCAGCAGCAGCAGCAGTCGTAACGTGGATTTTTGTTTGCAAACTAAAAGCCACCGTAACTCGGTCTGTGATCACGTGTATTTGTTTAGATGCAGCAAGATCTGCTCGCCATGGTAAGAGAAGTGGCAACGCGATAGTGCAAGTGCCGTAAAAATACTTATTCACAAGTAAATTAAATGGCAAAGTCTTTTATTGGCTTTATTTCTAATCTTTGTTCAAGAAACAACAGAAGGGAGTTAGAAAGAAAATGGTACTAGTGCACTTATTGATCCGTACTGAAATAATAACGTTATTATTTAAAAGCAATTCTTAACATGGGGAGGGGAGGGTATTTTGTACCTATTCTATATTTTAACCTTACAATTGAATAAAAAAAACATATCATAAAACTTTAATTAAACTTGGAAATACGATTTAAAAAATAGCGCGGATCAGTAAGTGCACTAGCACCAAAAAAAATATTAATTGAAAAGTGTTTTATGTGTTTTAAGTCCGAAATTCAGGCGAAGAAAATGACGAAGTCTATTAGTCTAAACAAGAAAACGTTCGGGTTTGTTTTACAATGCGCAGACGCAGACGTGGTAAAGAAACGAATAGATAACAAATATTAGGTTGGTGCAAAAATCATGTTTTTCACGTGGAGTTGAACGTAAAAAAATGACATTATTTTTGCACCAACCTAATAAATGTTATCAAATGCAGGAGACGTTACTTTTCTAACTATCTGAATAAGATTTTTTTTTTGTGTGTGTGTGCTTTACTTACTTTATAACTTTTCTTCGGTTTGAAAAACGGGTAATATCAAGCGTTACGTGAAAACAAGGAAGATGGCCGCGATGTGACTCTTACATCTTTGAAGTCTCGATGATGGCTTCAAAATCAAAAATAAAACAAAATACTGGTAGAAACCCACCCAATAAATTTCATGGTAACATTTATTTCTTATATATTTGCTTTTTGGACACTTTTTCGTACGTCTGTCTATTTTAATACAAACCAAAATGTTCCTAATCAGGTACGAATAGGAATTGTTTTATTAGACGGGAAGACTTGATATAATTATTATTAACAAGTAAATCACTATTCAGAGATGTCGTCATTTTAAGGAATTAAATCCACATGCCGATGCCAATAGCTATGTGCTAAAGACGAGTTTCGTTTCTGAGTAACCGAGGTGCGTTAGGCAAATTTCCATTCTCGCTGGCTCACTGCGTAGAAAGCACAAATGCAATTCTTTATATGGAATTTAAGAACAAGTGTCCGGCTCCCACGGACTGTTCCGAATTGGCTAAGTTTCGATAAAAGAAACCAATCAAAACTGAGCATGTAATCATTTAAGTGTAGCAAACATCGAATAATTTAGACATTATTAGTCTGCTGCTGTTGCTCTTGTAATTGTTGTAGCTACTACTGCTGATAATTATGTAGAAATCTGTGTTTTTGTTATTGCTGCTGCTGCTACTACTACTACTACTACTACTACTACTACTTCTACTACTACGTTGTTTCTTATTTATATAATATCAGCAGGGTGTGCATGTGTTTTTGAAAGCAGTAGTAGTACTCTTTTCAAATTGGTAATGCCAGAGCTACCCGGCTAACGGGGCTCTGGTGTAATCCAGGAGGAACCAGCATCAAGATCTGTCGTCAACTGATCATATCTGTCTTCACACGTGGCAATCAAGAACAGGCTAGGCGCGGAATCGCAAATCGATGAAGTGAGAATAGTAACGTTGCTTCTGCACATATGTAACCGTTATTTGTGTGTGTGCTGAGTCTAACTTTATCTGCCTCCTTATACTTTGTTGGTCTGAGTGTCGGGTGATAAAATCTGCAATTTTGAACGTATAATGAATAGCTACGACGAACACAGACGACTTCGTGTAGACAAGACAATCTTGACACGCGATCTTTGTGGGATCTGTCCAGAGGGTGTGATCCGCTCAACAAAACCATCAACAACGACTACAGGGAAGTTCCGGAGGCCCAATCGTTAACGACGTGGGCTAAAAACCTGTGTGTGCCAAGTTCGAACCCAGTTTGTTCCACAGAAACATTGTCACTAAAAGACGTTGGCACCATCCACGTGGCCCTTCCTTTAAGTACCGATATCTTCTATTGGTATTTATTACTTTGTAGCAGCCGAAACTCGCTACAATCACAGGCAAGAGCTAATTCTCACGATTCGAGATTTGAAATCCATTTCCTCCTCGTTTGTCCATTCACAAGCCAGCTATCTATCATGTAACTGAGTATATGAAAGGCGAAATTACGAACCTTTATTCCTCTTTCATTCTGACCCTTCCGGGCAGCAGCTGAACGTGAGTACTACAAGCTAACATGGTGACTTTTCAAACTCCCTTTTGTTTCCACGTGCAGTACCCTAACGAACATTTTTATCATGCTAAAGAACACACACACACACACACACGCACACACACACACACACACACACACACACACACACACACACACACACACACACACTTTTCTTTCTGTAACCGGCTTCCTTCGCCCCGGCGACTACTAGACTGAACTCTCCTTCAACCAGCCGGCATGATATTAATTCTATCTTTACACAAGAATCCTTCAACCTACTAAGCCGTTTCTCTCTTCTGCTAACGAAAATGACAAATAAAGTTGTTTATTAATATAGAATGAAACTCCATTGCGTTGAAACACTCATCTTTGAAATGACGACTTATATATCACATTGACATTTGGAACAGAAAAGTAGTTTTCTGGATATTAAGACCGTTATTATCCAATATAATCCATTGTGTTTTTACCGGGTGCTATGTTTATTCCAACTGAAAAGTACTAATGCGCATGCGTGTTATGGAAAACCTTCTCCTCTTCATGTTAAGAACAGCGAACGCCACAGATGTTTATTAAGTAATACATTGGATAAATGTCTTAATATCCAGAAAAATGCTTGCTTGCGCCAAATTTAAATGTGATATTCGTTTTCAGCATGCCCGAAAACTTTTAAAAGTCGTCATTTTAAAGGTGGGTGTTAAGGTGGAACAAAGTAAAAAGTTACCAGATTCTTAATAGAAAGATATCAGGGAAACGACTGCCAACAAAAATCATCATCGAGGATGATGCTCAACAACAACAACAACAACGACGACGACGACGACGATGACTATGACGGCTGTGACGACACCGGCAGTAGTAATGCTGTTGTTATTGTAAAGAAATTTGAACTTTTGCATAGAACTTATGAAGATTATAAATCTTTAATTTCTTTTCTGCCTTCCAAGAAAAAGGGACGAATATTGTGGACGGGAGCCGAAATGGTACGCACCTGCATCTGCATATGATTAATGGTAATGATACGATCAAACTACTATATTTAACTCGTGTAAGATATCTTCAATGCTTACTAGATAAAATTCTTATAAATTTGGAATTTGTTACTATAAGTCATACAATTAGAACAGTTTTATTTTATACTTAATTTAGTTAAATATTTAATTGAGTGTAACTATAATAATGTTGAATTTATACATCTATATATAATGGCAAATATCGCATTTAACTTCCTCCAATATTCTCAATACGATGTGTAAACATTCTCATTTTTATCGGTATTCGAGCGGGAAGTACACAACTCGTTTCAAGTGCGAAATCAATTATGGTATGACTGTAAAATGTTAGTTTGAGTTTTTTTAAAAAACTTTATTACTTACTCTGCATTGAACCGAGCTCTCTTATTCAAGATCCAGGCAAATAATTCCTAATTTTTCTGAAGAGTATATGCACGAAAAGAAACGGTATTGGCATAATAATAACCGTTTGTTCTACATAACGAAACGGATCTGTAACAAACATGTACCGAAATTTTAACATGCTGGAGGAGATGTTTTGCATGAAAAATAAATATTTGGATCTTGGAATGTGTGTGTGTGAGTGTGTTTCATGCTTACGCAATGTTCAGTGTAGGGAATGATAATTACTGTTGATATAAGAATTCGAACCCAGTTGCAAAGTTACTTTGATTCTGTAACCTGATAAGTGCTTAGGTCAACATCAATTAGTATAGGAAAGAAGAGAATTTAAACTTTAAATAATGTCAACTCTCAAAGTTGCACTGAACCCTCAATTCGCCACATCGACTTTGAAAGATAGACCAACTCTCGATTCGCTGCACCAACTCTTAATTTCCCGCACTAACTTTAAAAATATATAAATAAAATAAAGATAATATTGTTCCATGGAAAAAGACATGAATGAAAAAAATATGAATTGAATTTTTTTTTTCTAAAACTAAAAATAACTTCTCGGATTTTGTGTTTTTCGCTAAAAGATAAAACTAAATGCTGAGACAAAAAGAACTTGATATTATATAGTTTTTATTGGCAAAGAAACAACAACGAACTTTAATTGAGAGAGAGGGGGGGGTGTAAGTTTTTCTTGAATGCAAAGTATATTGTGCTGATCGTTAAGAAAGTAAAAGAACTACGTGGAAAAATCATAAATTATTTTTTCACATGCTCAAAGCCATATTCATTTTGTTTTCTCTCCTTATAAGAATATAATAAGAAACCACGGAGGACTTCAAATCAACCACGACACAACTGTGAAAATATCAAATGGATTTTCAGTAAGAAGAAAAGAAGACAAAAACAAAAAAGACGGGCTGAATTGGTCAAATATCAACTAAAGACGTAAAAAAAAAAAACTAAAAAAAAAAAAAAAAAACGAAGGAAAAACAAACAAACACTGCAACAACAATAGCAAACAGCGAAAAAAGATTTCAGGAACAACAACAAGAAATGGAAGAGAAATTTCAAAAACTGTTAATAAAAACAAACAAACAAAAACAAACGATGCTACTGAAACGACAAGAGAAAGCAGACTTATTACTACAAACTTTAATAAATAATAACCAAATCACGGAAAGTAACCTGACCCTACAAAAGCCAACGAGTGTTTAGCGTTAAAACGGATTCAAAGAACATTGTAGAATCTGTGGTCGAGTACGTAAGAAAGACCCATAAAATTTCAAAACCCTATTCTCGAGAGAAAATAAAAAAGAAACGACATTATTTTTCCCTCACGCAGAAAAGAAAACTCATTGAAAATCAAAGTAAGTCACCAACAAGTCCATGTTATTGATTCAGATAAAGATTGCCCATACTGTCTCAAAACTTGCCTGACTTGTGACAAAACTGGACAAAAAAGTTCTCATTTTAGAGCAAAGAACAAAATTCAAAGTCGGTACGGCACACTAGAACAGACAAAAAAAAGAATGAAAACAGGCGTAAATACAGTAGCGTTCAAAACTAAGGGACAAAATTTTAAAACCTAATATTTTTTAAGAAATAACAACTATGAAAAGCTGAACTTTTGACAACTGTTAGTCGTTATCATCCATAATAACATACTAAAATTTGAATTATTTGCAAAGGATAGAAAAAGAATTATAACAAAAAGTTAACAAAAACTACCAAAAGTTTTCCAAATTTGATCATTTTAAAACATCGAAAAGAAAAAAAAACAAAAAA
>NC_136487.1:115337370-115377370 GCF_053919585.1 Euprymna scolopes
TTATTTTACTAGTTGTTTTTTTTTTCTTCAGATTTTTTTGACATCGTAACTAATTGTTTTTTATTTTAATAACGCAATAAGTCATAACTCATCATTTTTATAACATAAACATTCACTTAATACAAATTCTACTTTGGTATTTTTGAAACTGAATTATTTTTTAGGTTGTTTTCGTTGCAACAGACCGTAACTACAAATCTTTCTAGACTGAGGTAGTATAAAAGAAATTCGCTTAAACTGGAATATAGTCATAAAAAGATGCTCAATATCCGGAGAATAGCTTCTTTTCGTATCCCTTCTGCCGAAATATCTGGTGGAGAGTTTGTCACGTACTTCTTTTTTCAGGGGGAGGGGGGGTGGATTCGTGTTTTCATTCGTTCTTTTATTTTTGCTGGGTAACGATAGAGTTGACATATAATAATGAAAAACTGATCAATATTCTTAGTATAGCAGGTGTGGCGAAACCTAACTTCATGTCGATCCTGGCAACGCTGGGTATCCATGCTAGTATTATATAATAAAGTTACAAAATTTTGCATAATAGTTTTCTTTAAATAAAGATTAAATGGAACAAAGGAAATAAGCTACTGTTAAAAAAACATTCTTAATAATTTGCAAAATTTTTTAATTTAAACCGTTAAAAACTTGATAGAGCTTTTAAAAATAAGTAAAAGTTCATTTTTTTTGTAGACTGTTCTCCTAATCTTGATAGTTTCACCACGTTTCGGCCAACTTATCCTCTGGCCTTCTTTGGGTGGTTAACCGCGACGGAATAAGAATGCTGTGTTTTGTAACTGTATCCCCAGTAATTACTGCCTTCCATAGTTGTTGTTGTCTCACCACGTTTTGACCTGCTGTGGGTTGTATTGAAACCGCTATCTTCAGACAATGGTCACCTGGAACCGTAGGTTTGTGGCGCAATGGATAGAGGCGTTTGCTTTCTACGGTTCAACAAACAAGACAAATTACTCATCTCAAAGGATTCCAATAAAATAAGATATAAGTAAAAGTTTATTTATCATTGGGACTTTATTTATAAGCAATATGGCAAATTCTTCACGCAAAACACCCTCTTTTGAAAAAAAAACTCCTCATTACTGTTAACTAAAAAAAGTCAATTTCAAGATTTCTGATATTGTTCATGGGTCTAAAAGTATTGTTCATCGTGTAATCAGTAGGCATTAAACAGAGAACACGTTTCATGCAAAACAAAAAACAAAACAATCAAACAAATAAAACTCAGCAAACAGAAGATCGAAAACTTGTTAGAATGTCTGTAACAAAGCGCGGGTGAAAATATCAGCAGGAGCTATACAACAACTGGCTTGCGAAGATATTAGCATTAGAAACCGTTAAAGCATATATGCAAATTAAGAAGCGTTCGCGGCTTGTGTGACAAGAAAAAGAAAAATGAACAGAATGCAGTCGAACGGAGAACCAAAGTGCGCGACGGCGAAGATGGACATGTAAAGTTGAAGGCGTGAAATGGCTTGCTATGGCCCGCGCGAGGTTGAGGGAAGGAAAACCGGGCGAGATGGGCGTGTGGCCTCGTAGTGGCGGCGAGAGTCTTTTAAGCTGGTATCGAAACGGCGGGTTTTTTGATAATCTCATGGCATCAATATTATCTAATCAATATAAAATATTCGCCGATTAATAAGTAAAGAATGCACTTTATATGGGTGCTACTTTTTTATTTTAATATTCGTTGTATAAATATATTTTGGGGGACTTCATGCCCCCCCCCCCTTTCTCATTTTTCCCTTGGGAACTCTTGACTCTTTTGTCTCCCAATTTTTCGTCTGCTAAAATTTTAATCACGTGATGACGGTGTAGCGTCAATAAAATAAACCAATAAACCATTCATTCAAAGTATCGCTTGTTATGGATTTAGCTGAATACGATACTAAAAATCACTTTATTGGTACTTATGCACTTAGGTTACAAAAATATATCGTAAAACTTGAAGGGCCGTTTGAATACATTGATTTAAATTTAAAGTGTTGTGTAATTATTAAAAAAAATCAGTTGCACTTGTGCATTATTTCTTCAATTTTAAATAATTTCACAATGAACAGAAAAAAAAAGAATCAGGCATTGTTTGAAAAATAACGGTAATAAATACGTTTTGCTAAAGCACAAAACTCGTATATAGTGATAAGTAGTAAAATTGTACATTCCAAAAAATTCACACTAGAATTGTTCGCAAGGCTCCATGGCGTAAGTTTTTGTGCAGTGTGAGATTAACAGAATAAAACAATTTCGCAGATTACATTTTATCGCGAAAAACGCATAACTTAAATTCCACCGTAAAATTCTTAATAGAACTGTTCATCCCGATAAGGTCGTTATTTTTTTTTAGAAGGTTGAGATAGTTGAATTTTATTAATAAAGATGACAATGACTATTTAACATTTACATCAATAATCAACAAACATAACTGAATGCTGATGACTTCAAAAGCCTGATATTTGTACAAGGGTTAGTATTGGCGAAAGATTCTGAAACTCGACGCAGAGTTTTAACTAAATTAAAAAGTGAACACAACCTGACGTTACAAAAGTTGGCGTAAGACTGCTAACGAGCGATTGGTGTTAAAAATATTCAAAGAACATTGAAGAATCCGGCGATTCACGAGTAAGAAAAATACATAAAAAGTCCAAATCTTATTTTTCAGAGAAAATAAAAGGAAGGGACTTTATTTCTCTGCACACAGAAAATACAATTCACTGTAAATCAAAGTAAGTTAGTACCAAGTCCATGTTATCAGGGCGGAGCCCTGCATTAGGGTAAAGACTGTCCCTACTGCACAAAAACTTACCTGACTTGTAACTGAATTGGACGTAAAAACTCTTTTTGTAGAACAAAGTACAAAATTAAAAATCGGGTACGAACAAACGAAAAAGACGAGAAATATATATGTAGATATGTGCTTGTGAAAATAGTAAATAAAAACGTGAATTTTCAGTTTGATTCGGGATCAGATTTATCGATTATAAATTTACATACACGAAAAAGAATAAATAGATCTATCATGTTAAAATCTTGCAAAACAGCCAGAACAGTGACTTTTTACATAGGCATAACCACTTATCAAGACCAGAGACCACTCGAGGATAAGGGTTAAGCGTGTACAGTAGTCAATTGGACAATATAGTACTCGTTAGTAATGGAAATTCGATAAATTTGTTAACTGAAGTGGAACGACTCATCAAGAACTTGTTTACGTTTGACTTGAAGACAACCATATTGTAGTCAGCTGGAAAGTAGGATAACGGAAGACAATTCCATAGGCGTGCAGTTCTAAGAAAGAAGCTTTGTTCATGGAATCTACATTTAGGTTTAGGCACAGATAAAGAGTGGGAGGGGTGGAATTATTGATAGTGTTTTCAGCTAGACGAGTGTTTCTTGTGAAAGTTTGGCGAGGGGGACCATAGATTGAAGCTCAGTCGAGCACTTGCCATGAAAATAACGATAAAGCAGAGACAAACTCGCAACATCTCTTCTGTGAGATAGAGGTTGCAGGGAAAAGAAAAGGACATCTCCTACGAGGTTACGAAGTCTATTTTGAACTCTATCAAGACACAACAAGTTCTTTCTAGCAGCTCCTTCCGAGATGTGGCAACAGTACACCATCCTTGGACGTACCTGGCTTTTATATAGATAGAGAATTGCATCAGCAGTGAGATATCTACTGGATCGATAGAAGGATCCCACCATTTTTCCAGCGGCCTTGGCAACAGATTTTATGTACGTGTTCATTTAAAATCAGGAGTAATGGTCAATCCCAGAAGCTTGTCAAAACTTGAGGCCTCCAAGACGAGAGCCATTCATTTCAATTGATGCTAGATGTGGATCAGAACGTTGATGATGTGAAGATAGAAGCTTGGTTTTAGATGCATTAAAAGTAACCAGCCACTTCTTTCCCCATTGTACCATGTGCTCAAGATCAGAGGAGAGAGAATTAGAGAGAACTTGGTCGTTTACGGTCTTAGATGTGCTACCATAAATGGTAGTGTCATTAGCATGTCTACGAATGATGTAAGGATGTGATTTGGAAGATCATTAATGTAGATCAGGAAAAGAGTTGGGCCCAAGATGGACCTCTGAGGGACTCCAGTATTAATACTGTGAGCTTCTGATTTTTGCCCATCAACTACTACTCTTATGAACCTATCAGAGAGAAATGATTTAATAATTGAGAAGACATTTCCAGCTATACCATAGCTGGAGATCATGTCAAGTAAACCTTTATGCCATACTCTATCAAAAGCCTTTGATATGTCAAGAGCAATTGTCCTACAAAGGTTGCATCCGTCGAGAGATTCGCTAATCCTATAAGATATAGCTGTAAGCACATCTGCTGTAGATCTAGCAGAACGGAAACCATATTGCATGTCACTAAGAAGGTTGTTTTTGCTGAAATGGTTGATTACTTCTCTATTTAACACAGATTCCATCAACTTACTCATGAAGCACAGGAGACTTATTGGCCTGTACTGAGAGGGGGATGAGCGATCACATGAATTCTTAAATACAGGGCATACTGATGAGATTTTTCAGGGTGATGGGAAGCAATTCTCCTTAAGACAACGTTTAAACAGTTTTGTAAGTATGGGTGCTAGTTCTGGTTGAAGTTTTTTGAGTAATATAATTGGAATACCGTCAGGGCCAGTTGTTTTACTGGAATCAAAGTTCTTGATTAGCTTGGCAACATCACGTACAGATATTTGTATATCACATAGCGTGTTTTCTGATACAGGAGGGAATATTGGAGGTTGGCGGCCTTGGTCGCAAAGGGTAGAATTAGCTGCAAAGTTCTTGGCAAAGAGTTTGGCTTTGTCTGATGCTGACGAGATTACTTCAGGACCATTGATGATAGTTGGGATAGAACACACGCTTCTGTTCAGGATTCTGTTTGCTATTTGCCAAAACTAGTGAGAACCAAGCCGCTGCTCAGCTACTTTGAACTTGACGAACTGAGCATATAGCTCTCTCGCGTTCTTTATTACTTTCTTACAATGGCTGCTGGCAGTCCTGAAAGCTACCTTAGTCTCCATACATCTATTACGTTGGAGGCAACGGAAAAAGTGATTTCTGTGCGCAATGGCAGCAGCACATTCTGGAGAGAACCATGGCTGGCTGTTAGGTTTTTGTTGGAACTTTTTCGAGGGTATGAAACGGTCTATACCTACAATTAACCATTCGGTCAGGTCTGATACTATAGAGGACACATCCTTTTTAAACATGGAAGGCAGAGGTAGATCCGATATAAATGTACGGAATCTATCTCAGTCAGCCATAGTGTATCGATATACTGTACGATGGAGAAGTACGTCTGAGGACTTATTACATTTCATTTTTATCTTAATTGATACAACAGAGTGGTCGGAAGATCCAAAAGGAGACAGAACGGAAACTGAACATAGTTCAGGGCAAGTTGTGAGAAAAAGGTCTAGGAGACTAGCATACTGGCCGTTAGTGTTGGGCACACGGATGGGTTCGTGTACATTCTGTGAGGTCATAAGCAATGGAGAAATCATGACAGAACCTCCTCTCATCATCGATCTTGTTTGATTGGGTCAACCATTCCACGTTGTGAACATTGAAGTCTCCACATACGTGAATGCTAGCTGAAGGATAAGCAGATAGGACATGGTCAATTTTCTCAGATATGCTTTTAAAGATAGTAACTCCGCTGTTGTGGGGGCGATAGAGAACAAATATAAATGCAGTAGTTTGAGCAAGTGCAACCCGGAAACACATATAGGGTAAGTTAGGATCTTCTCTGGAGATATCCCTACCACATGGAAAGCCATTTTTAATACAGGTATATATTCCAAGCCCATAGCGATCTTGGGGGTTAGATTTGGAAGTTAAGTTAGAGTATCCTTTAATTACGAACTCATTATTATAGGTCTGGTTTAGTCTCCTGTAATTGGGTTTCAACCTCTGGAAGGTTAGAACGTAGACCCCTGATGTTGGAGGAGACATTGTAGTGGTGGGGTCTACGTTAGAAGTTGGAGATCCGGGTTTAATCATGTATTTTTCCTTGAAACTTGTCATAATGGAGTTTTGGAATTCGGGGACTAGGTCGTCAGACTTGCTTATAGCAGGACA
The DNA here is from genome assembly GCF_053919585.1 of Euprymna scolopes. Lineage (NCBI taxonomy): Eukaryota > Metazoa > Mollusca > Cephalopoda > Sepiida > Sepiolidae > Euprymna > Euprymna scolopes. Next base: position 115,343,488 of record NC_136487.1, read on the forward strand.
GAGAGGGAAACTAAGAGAGAAAAATAAACGAATAAATTTTTTTCTTGTAGAACATGATAAGGTAAAGCCATAACAGTTACCCACTAATATGGCATCGAGAGGCCCCACCAGAAGCTACAGCATGGTCCAGAATCCATTCACTAAGTTGCAATACAGTAGCTACAGTATTTTGCACCTGCTGATAGGACAGCCTCCTTAGTGGTTAATCCAAGGTTCGGGTCCCTGACTATCAGGCGGATAACGTCAGCCCAGATAAAACGTTTACCTCCAGCACCCTTACTAGTGGCATGGCTACAAGGATAGACATAGAAACAGAAACTTTCCGACATCTCTGGCGACTGTACGCGCAACATACTGCCAACCTAGAATACAGCTTTTTCTTCTCCCTTTGTCAGAAAAATCCCTCACTGAAAAATGAGGACTGAAAGACAAATAAAGAGAAACGAGAGTAACGGGAGCTGCCGATAACGCATCCACAAAGCGTTCTCTACTCTCCATTAAAAAAATATTTTATTAAGTATTGTACTTAATAAAAGTCCAATTGGCGAGTTTAAGGGAAAGTATGGTGATAGATTCCCATCTCACGAACTGAAAATGAATACAATTGCCTAATCAACTAGGTAGATAAAATACACTTTTATGGACGAGAAACGCTAATTATCAAATGAAACAATCAGAAAATAAAAATATAAATTAGATACTGAAATAAAATGGTTATTAACAGTTGAATCTAAAAAGATAAAAAGTAAAACCGACTTATCTCGAAAAGAGTTTCGTCTTCAAAATGCAAACTGTTGAAGAGAAATTTGCTATAAAAACAACAGCCTTCAAAGACTTTTTTTTAAAAATTAACCGTTAAAAGAAAACCGTGATTGTATTCTGAACTTCAGTTAATGACTTTTTCATTTTTTTGTTAAGATGAGAACGAAATTATCATGATAATAAAATTAAATCTGATACAATACCAAATTAGTTGTATCAACATTTAAATGAAAGTCTGTAAAAATAATGTTCGAAATGGTATTTTCTACATACGGTTAGAATAAACAGACAAATAGAAAATTCCATTGGAAGTTAAAAGATTAGAATTATGGCTTTGTGCCAGGATATGACGTCAAAGATGGAAAGTATGAAGTGAGATGTGGGTCGAAAATAAATTTTGAAGGTAAATAAATCACTAATTTTACATTTAATGGCGCGACAAAGAAATTAAAAGTGTTCGTGTTAGGAAATCTTTTTAGGTGAGATTGGATGTAACAATTCAATTTGTGGAATTTGCCCGTAAGTACTTTTTGTCGAAAAGTGAAAACTTACGACAGCAAAGGAAAACCTCGAGTCAGAATTAAAGAGATTTTCCTGAAGTTTTCTCAGCCGTTTAAAACCATGATGTGCAATACTATCAAAGAACTTCCGGTAACACTGCATGGAATTAAACGCGAAGCACAAAAAGACGAATTTATTAGTACTACGAAACAGAAAACCACGAATAAAGACCAAAACGTAGAGGAGAGTTTTTCTATGTGTGACGACCTCCTACTATACAGCGAGAGGATCGTTATACGAAATGCACTACAAAAAATAATAGTCGCAGACTTTCATATGGGTCACCCAGGAGTAAACAAAACAGCCCCACGCGTATTTACATATACTGGCGGAAAATGGATATAAAGTCATCAAAAACATAGTCGAGTTATGCAAGGGTTGTGCTTTGACGACAAAATAACCCCAATCACTTTTAAGTTATGACCCGAAACAGACCAAATCTGGTTTAGAATCCATATAGATTTCGCAGAGTCACTGGAGGACCGGTATTACCTAATTACGGCGGACAGCGATACAAAATGGTCATAAGTGCTCGGATGTAAGAGACCCACTCCATGAATTATTTTTCCGGTTTGACATTGTTTACTGTTTAGTAAGTGACAACGAGACTTACTTTATGTCCACTAACTTCAAGGAGTTTTATAAAACTTTCCAAATTAAACACATCATTCCCCAGTACTACCCGCGATCAAACGGGCAGGCAGAACGCTTTGTCGATACTTTGTAACGAGCACTCTAAAAAAAGCATGCGACACACCTATAAAAACGGTACTGCAACAGTTTCTGCAGGTCTATAGGATTACACCTATCCCTAACACACCATTAGCAGTATCCCTAGCGAATACTACGTTCCAGCTAAAAATAAAATCCGTATTTCAAAAACCGTTGCCAAAGCAAACTAAATTCAGAAGCATTTCTATTGTGCCTAAGAAACACTATGGCCCAGGGGAAACAGTTTTCTACAAAACTTACAAAACAACAGGTCTGAGAACAATAGGTAAAAGAATCGGAAATATAGTGTACATTATACACGCGCATAAATTCGCGCATAAAATTCACCTTAATCAAATAAGAAAGCGTGTGTTGGACGATCCAACTATGCACCTCACGAAGAAGAAAAGGCCATTGGGACGATATATGACGTATTTGGCATTGAACCACCCCAAACAGCTCTTTAACACCGGCGATAGGGAAGAAAAGGAAGTTCACGGATGTTTTAATTTTGATCCAAAAAGGAAGAGTAAAGGCCTGGGGGTTGTTTTGGGGATATCTATTTACTCGTAATGGACTTTTATAGTCGTTATAAACCCCGGAGAGTTTAATACTCTCGTGGGGAATTATTGCAACATAACGCGAGACTATAGACTTTCAAACTATGAGTCGGAAAATGCCGACAACCTTTTCTTTGTATTCACTTTCTTGTACGATATATTCTTTTCTACCTAAACCCATGGTTCGAGTCTTTTCTTTATGACCTTAACAACAGTAACTAACAACTAAATTTTACTAAGTATTTTATACTTGCAGACAATTCTAGTATAAATTTTGAAAACTTTAAACTTATTTATAAGTTACACCCTTCTGAAGATTGAAGTTTCAATCCTCAGTGCGGTTGACACTCAAAATACAAGTGCGAATTATTTATGACTTTCACATTGTCATCGTTGCCGAAACGAGAGCATGCTAACCTCGTGGATTGAATAAAGTGTTTCGTTCGAAATTCTGAGCAGATTATCCAATTTCGCAGAGAGATTTCCGAGTTCAACGAAAAGATTCCCGAGTCCGACAGAAAATATCCTGAATTCAAGATACACTTGCAGAAGGTCGGAGGTTACGTCGACCGAAACGTTGTGAAAATAACACCCAAAATGAAAACAGCAAATAGTACTAAAAATTCAACAAAATAAATTATGGGGTTGATCTAATCAGTCTAAGGGTAGAACACTTTCTTCCGGTTATAGTATCGAAAAAGAGCAGGTAGAACTTTAGATAAGAGTGGGGTTCTTTATCCGGTCAAAAAAAAAAAAAAAAAAAAAAAACGAATGTAGACAGAATTTTGGCTGATATTTGCAAAATAGAAAATGGAAATAAATATTAGCAAAGAAAAACGAAATAAGGAATCTTATGATTTGTATAATGACGTAACGGTTGTTGGATAACGTCACTCATTTATGATGTATTGCAAAAGAATTATATACAACAAGGCATTCAAAGAAATCGCTCATCCCTAAACAAAACAAACTACAAGAATTGAAAACGCTTACTATATTACGAGGGAAAGGTTTCCCTTGTAGTTTCGTTAAAGCTTCATGGCTGGAGCAGCTGATAAAACGTTGTAGAGCATAAAATGTCTAGTCATTTCTTGAGATTCCTCGATTTTATTTTAATTTTCAATTGAATTGGGTTATTTTGGGTTTTTTTTTTTTTTTTTTTTTTCATTAGTGTAATTGTATGTTCATTTTTTTTCTTCTTTTCGTTCATTGGAGCGATGGAATTTAAGTATTCGGACAACGACCAGCTTTCTGTGTCGTCGACGAGAGAGAAGATACAGGAGGAAGTTTTCAACGCAAAATGTCGAGTTTTGACCGAGATACGAGAGTGTGGCCAACTTTGCGATGTTCAAATCAGAGTTGGGGAGGAGAGTTTTCCCACCCACCGAGTTATTCTGTCGGCCAGCAGCCCGTACTTCAGAGCCATGTTCACCAACAGCCAGTTCGTTGATCCAAATCAACAGGTGATTCAGCTGGAGCAAGTCAGTGCCGACACCATACGCAGCATCATACGCTACGCTTACACGCAACAATGCGACATCAGCACTGAAAACGTGGAGTCGCTACTCGTTGCTGCCGATTATTTTAACATCGTCGGCCTGCTGTCAGAATGTTGCCAATTCTTGGCGTCGCAACTGTCCGCAGAGAATTGCATCGGTATCGAAAAGTTCGCATCTTGGTATGCATGTTCTGAGCTGGAACAAATCGCCCATAATTTTTTCATGGAAAACTTTGTCGAGATTTACCGGACGTCCGAGGAATTCCTGCATCTGGAACCGGAAAATCTGTGCCGTGTGATCGCCTCAGACGATCTTAACGTGAAATCTGAAGAGATCGCCTTTGATGCCATCATCCACTGGGTTGATTTCGATCCCATCGGACGGACTTGCTACATGGCTAAACTTTTAGGATGTCTTCGCCTGGGACTGTTTTCGACCTATTTCTTTGTGGAGAAGGTTAAGGAGCACAGGTATGTTAAGGATAATACGGCTTGCCGTCCACTCATCATTGAGACCCTCAAGTTTTTATGTGATCTGGATAGGTATGCAGATGCAAGGAGTTTGGGCAATTTCGATATATCCAGTTGCATGCTTACACCGAGGATGCCGCATGGAATTCTGTTCGTCTTTGGAGGTTGGAATGTAAACAGCCCGACTAATATTATCGAAACATACGACATAAGGTCCGATAGTTGGATGAGCTGTCAAACCGCCGAATCAGGTGAGTCTTTGATTTATTTCAACGACTTGTTTAGTTACAATAGTAGTAGTAATAATAATAATAATAATAATAATAATTAATAATTAATAATAATAATAATAATAATAATAATAATAATCTTTTGAACTTTGACCCCTTCGTAGACAAATTTTCGTTCAAAATCAATTAAAAAGCTTGTCCTATGTCTGAATACAGTTTATGTAAAATTTCAAATGTTTAGACCAAAAATTTGCTGATAGGTTAATTTTTTTTAAAATCTGACCCCAATTTTGACCTCTTAACATTTATTGTTTTAGGCTCAAATAAAGTTAAAATGTTTGATCCATGTCTAAGTAACCCACATCTAAAATTTCAAGTGTATAGACCCAAAATTGGCTGAAGAATTTGGTAGAGTTTTCAAAGGTCAAATCGTTTAACTTTGACTCTTTGACAGCCAAATTGCTGGCCGAAAACCGATTAAAAAGATTTGCCCAAAATTCAATACCTCTTATCTCAAATGTCGAGTAGGTAGACTTAAAATTAACAGGGTAATTTGATAGGAAAATATACACACACATAGACAAACACACACAGACATTTGTACTTTTATAGATATATAGATTGTTTATCGAGTATGTAGACCGAAAATGAACAGAGTTATTTGGTAGGGAAATGTACACAGACAGACAGACACACAAATAGACACAGACACACACAGACACACACAGAGATAGACACACAGATAGACACACAGACACACACAGACACACACACAGACACACACAGAGATAGACACACAGATAGACACACAGACACACACACACACACACACACACACACACACAGATAGACACACAGATAGACACACACACACACAGACACACACACACAGACATTTGTACTTTTATAGATATATAGATTGCTATCATAAAGTAAAGTTTTCATGTGCACACAGTTGTTCGCTATTTCTCTCCAACAGTTTAATAAATGTTGTGGTTCTTTAAAGTTTAGGATAACTTTCTCATTCAGGCATAATCTACATGAATTGTCTAGGTCCCTACATGTACTTGTTTTTCTTACTATTTTGAATTCGACTATCGTTAAACGTCCACTTTCTTAGAGTTCCCAGTATTGGTTTGCTAGTGCTGTTTTCATTCGGTGTTTTTTTTTTTGTTTTGTTACTGAACGTGCTTTTATGGTAATAATATCTGGCTTTGAAATCTAAAAAGGTCATACCTACGTACTATTTCCTGTTATTCGAGCTTTCGCATAAGCCTGACGAATTCTCACGGGGATGAAACGAAAATATTCTGTGTAGCTTGATTGCCATATATATATTCATAACTCTCTCTCTCTATATATATATATATATATACACACACACACACACACACACATACATATATATATATATATATATATATATATATATATATATATATATATATATATATATATATATATATATATACTGGTGTTAATCGTGACACCCTGCACTGAAGATTCCCGAAAGGATGAAACACTAGTGTCTGTAGGTATTTAATAATTATTATAGTAAATAATTATGTCAGCCCCTTTAAGAAACTCGTTTCTTATCGTTGATCACGTTCAGGTGAAATAAAAAGTCGGTTAATTTAGCTTTATGCGCAGAAACCGATCTTAAGAATGCGTGAAAAAAATTGAATAATTCGACCTACTATTTTTACAAGCTTATAACTACTTGAAAAATGTAATTCAAACCCTAATTTTTTTTAATTAAAGGAGCAAAGACCAAATTTTTATAAAAATAACAGGTTTAATAGCAAATTATACAATATTTGCTTTTTAAATAGGTTTTCTTCAAAAAAGATTTGAAAAAAATAAACCAAATTTTACTTTCTTCGGTTATAAAAAATCAATATAAATTCGAAAAAAACAAACACTTACCTATAAAAATACTATTGAATGTTTAGTTCCATTCTTCATTGTTCAGAATTTATCCATATTTATATTTTAAATTTCATATATTTTTTAAATATAAGAATTTTTTAAACGACTGTTAAAAAAAAACGCGCTATCGCAGCATTTTTACGTCGTCATCGAAAACCGGAAGTTGACCACACGTTCGCATTAGCCGTCTAGCCTTGCGCATAAAGAAATTTGTACCTCCATACCTGAAAACTAGTCATATTTTACTTACAATATTTTGTCTTAAAAAAAAAACAGTTGATGATTTTTTTTCTTTTCTCAGAGAAATACACGAGTTTTTGATTTAATATATTTAATTTCCACTTTATGGAGTGAATTTTTTTTAATATCTAAAAAAACATTGAATGAAATAGAAATAATTTTCTTTATAAAACGAAACTTTCTATGCAATATAAGAAGATTATAAGGTTTCATTAAAAAAAACAACCTGGTTTAAAATAAGGTTTTAAACTTTGGACTTTACAGGTAAATTTCTAAAAAACACTACTTTTTTGTTTTAAATTTGAATATATTATTTACTAATCTTTTATTTGGTACATAAATTAATTATTAAAAATTTAATAGACATTTCAAAATGGGGGGGGGGTGATTTAAAAACAAACGTTTGTCTGAAATATTCGGTTCATTAGAAAGCATAAAATTTCACATTGATCCTGAAACTATCGTAAAAATTGGACCAATAGAAAAATTTTGATAGATTTTTAAAGTTTAAAAATTAAAAAAAAGATTAACTCGTAATGTTTCTATTTATTTTTAAAACAACTTTACTAGTTTATTTTGGAAGTATGTTCCACTTTTAAAAGACAACGTACGAGTTTTTTTTATATTTTATTCGCAGTTTCGTGTTAAGGGTGTCAAAAATTCTCCCAAAATTCTGATACACCTAGCGCAGATCATCATATAATTATTAGATGACTCTGACAGACATAAAAAAGCATTTTAAAAAATTAATGTTTAAATTTCAACAATATTTCGCGCAGTTAACGGTAGTGGTATATCACTCCCCAAAATGGTAGTTTGTATATCACTTCCCAATATGCGACACCCAAGATAGGTAGCATTATAGTCATCCACATACAATACTGTTTCACTGTTTAACAGCTAATCAGTGCGGCTAGACAAGCAACTACCTCAAGTCAGGATTGGAACCCGATCACCCAAACGACAGTCAGCGCTTATATATATATATATATATATATATATATATATATATATATATATATATATATATATATATATATATATGGTTTCCCTTGCAATACGCTTAAACATGATATTTTAATCTATGCAGATGGTGTATGTATTATTATAGAATCAATCCTTTATTGATTATATATTACGAGGAATAATTTGTCTATTGGACTAATTCGCAAAAAAGATAAATAAATAAAATTAATAATGATAATGTCGTTCATCAAATTCCGTCTGTGTTTGTTTACATTATCACATCAGCTGATATTTGGGTTTGATGATTTAAACATAGTCTTTCTTCTCTTATTATGTTTGGTTCAACAGGGAGTCGTTTTTAAAAGAAGGCTTATGGGTTGAAATCCTATGCTTAATAAGTCCAGATGTGGAACCAAAGTAGATTGCGTCTTGTTTAATGTATTTATTTTAAGGTAGATTAGGGGTGGCATTGGTATGTGATGGGTTGTTCTGTATTTTATTGGTAGATTGGTTAAAGTTGGTGTAGTTATTTAATCGGGTGGTCAAATTATGGTTGCTGTTAACCTCATTTAAATTTGGGGTTTGCAGCTATAAACTACATTTTTTATTTTGCATGAACCTTATATATATATATATATATATATATATATATATATATATATATATATATATATTATATAGCATTATATATATATATTATATTATATATATTACATATATATATTTATTATATTATTATATTTTATTATTATTATTATTATATTACATATATATATTTATTATATTATTATTATTATTATTATATTATATATTATATAGCGTTATATATATATATAATTAGTTGTTTGAAAAAAGAAGTCGAGCAGAGTGCTCAATTATAAGGAAAATCCGAAAATAAGAGCGTATATATATATATATATATATATATATATATATATATATATATATAAAAACAGAGATGTGTGTGCCACAGACGATTTCTGATTGGTTAATCCAATAATCACATCTCCTAAAAAACAATGGTTTCTACGCTCTTACCTTTACCATAAAATATTATGGCTTTATTTATTGTCCATCTTGGAAGGGTTTAATTTTTTAATAACTTGTTATTCACAAATTAAAAAAATACGAAACTAAACTACACGAAATCAAACGCTCCGACAAACTTAATAGTAGTACTAGCAAGCACACGCGCACACACGCACACACACACGTTCACTACCGTCACGTTGTTATGGCAACCAAACAATGTTTACAAAATGTCTACGCACGTTCGTAGACATTTTGTAAACATTGTTTTTAAAAAATAAAAAATAATACTTCTATTATGTTTTAAACGACTGTAATAGTTTATTTTGGAAGTATATTTCATAAAGAAAATTGACAACCCACTTTAAAAACAGAAATTACGAGTTTTATATATTTTATTCGCAGTTTTTTGTTGACTCTTCTGGCGGCCATGTTGTAAGCCCTAACGGTATTTTTGGAGATTACCCAAATAAATGTTATCAAAGGCAAGATAAGTTACTTTTCCACCAAACTGGATATATTTTTCGTGTTTTTATTCAATGTAGCATATTTATTCAGCTCGAAAAACGGGTTTGTATTACTGTACACATAAATTCGAAAAAGTTGTCAAAAACCAAATATATAACAAATACATGTTATCAAAGGCAAGATAAGTTACTTTTCTACCAAACTGGATATATTTTTCGTGTTTTTATTCAATGTAACATGTTTATTCAGCTCGAAAACCATACGGTGTTTACCGATGTATTGGAAAATTCAAGATGGCGCCTCACTCCCTCTTTAACACGGTAAGTTTGGGAAAAGGTGTTATAAATAAAAAACTAGAAAAAATACTATTAAAAACCCGCCGAATATATGTCAACCTATGTCACGGTAACATATTGAGCGAGTTTTTAACAGTATTTTATTCAGTTTTTTATTTATAACACCTTTTCCCAAACTTACCGTGTTCAAGAGGGACTAAGACGCCATCTTGAATTTTCCAATACATCGGTAAACACTGTATGGTTTTCGAGCTGAATAAACATGTTACATTGAATAAAAATACGAAAAATATATCCAGTTTGGTAGATAAGTAACTTATCTTGAGGCCAAAAAAATAAATTTTCAGGGGTCATAATAGGGGTCAAAGTTTAAAAAATTACCCCTTTATTTTGCTCAGCATACACCTCCAAACACCCGGGCAACGCCGGGCACCCATGCTAGTATATCTATAAAAACAGAGATGTGTGTGTGCCGCAGACGATTTCTGATTGGTTAATCCAATAATCACATCTCCTAAAAAACAATCGTTTCTACGCTCTTACCTTTACCATAAAATATTATGGCTTTATTTATTGTCCATCTTGGAAGGGTTTAATTTTTTAATAACTTGTTATTCACAAATTAAAAAAATACGAAACTACACGAAATACGCGCACACAAAATACTAAACTACACGAAAAATACTAAACTACGCAAAAAAATACTAAACTACACGAAATACGCGCACACACGCACACACACACGTTCACTACCGTCACGTTGTTATGGCAACCAAACCCGCTGACTTCTTTTTCTCATTTCACTCGTGGTCTTAAATTCATTTCGGGTTTGTATTACTGTACACATAGATTCGAATAAGTTGCCAAAAAACAAATATATAACAAATAAATGTTATCAAAGGCAAATTTTTCGTGTTTTTATTCAATTTAACATGTTTATTCAGCTCGAAAAGCATACAGTGTTTACCGATGTATTGGAAAATTCAAGATGGCGGCCGATTCTCTCTTTAACACGGTAAGTTTGGAAAAAGGTGTAATAAATAAAAAACCGGTTAAAATACTGTTAAAAACTCGCTCAATATATGTTACCGTGACATAGGTTGACATATATTCGGCGGGTTTTTAATAGTATTTTGTATAGTTTTTTTATTTATAACACCTTTTCCCAAACTTACGGTGTTAAAGAATGTGTGAGACGCCATCTTGAATTTTCCAACACATCGGTAAACACTGTATTCTTTTCGAGCTGAATAAACATGTTAAATTGAATAAAAACACGAAAAATATATCCAGTTTTTATCGGTTTTTTACCTTCTCTGCAGAAGTACAAAAAAAAACAAACAAAAAAAAAACGGAAGGTACTTTTACAGAATGTTAAACTAACCCTAACCGATGTTTTATGTTTAGTTTAGGAAAAGTCAGAAGAAATAAAAGTCATTATTGCATGAAATATACGTATTTAGTTGAAGTATTGTTTATGTCAATTCTTTCGAAGAAATTTAGCAAGAATACCTGTAAACCAGGAAATCGGTAAAATGTCATCATGGATGAATACTTGTCTATTATAATTTCTACCCTTGACAAAAACTTAGCCATAACAAAAGAGATTTATTGTTCAGATTGTTTTTGAGATTGATTTCTAAAAAGATATTTTATAAATAAAATCGACTTTAAACTTAAAGACTTAAATTACAATAATTGAATTTAAACATTCTTATTTCAATATTTGGCACATAACACCTGCAAAAATGATCACAATGTCAGGATTTCATTTTATTTCAGAATCGATGGCAAATACTAATATTTAACATTAGTTTATCATTTAAGCCGATAAAAAAGCCCTTTTTTTCCGAGTCATAAAAGGATTTGGAGTTTCCTAATCAACCTTTCGGGTGCAGTTGCACGCTCTCAAAATAACTAAAGTGTTGGCTTTAAAAAAAATTGGTTCATTAAAACTAAACAGGTTTAGTTTTAATAAAAAAAAAAAATTTAAAAAAAATCGCTTTGGTAATTAGATATGTCGTATGGTTATCCCTAATCGCTGAATAAAACCGCTAACGAGTTGAATGATTACGACATAAAATTAAACTCGGGTTCCTGAAACGGAAACTTCGTTTGTTTTTGTTTTTTTCTTATCAATATATTTACATTGTTATTTTGTTTTCATTTTCAATCATTCGAACAGTTTTCTTTTTCAAGTAATCCAAGTTACAAAATTCCCACTGTTTACTATGCTAAAATCACAATGACTAATGTATACCTATTAACCCTTATCCTTGAGTGGCCTCTGGGCCTTGATAAGTGGTGACACCCATGTAAAAAAAAAAAAAAAAAATCACTCGAACAGTTTTCTTTTTATAATGTACAGTTTTAAAAGTTTAAAAACGATATAGTTTTTACTTCAGGAAAATTAATGGGTCAGTTTTTACGATGTGCCCTGTTAAAATACTGTTAAAAACTCGCTCAATATATGTTACCGTGACACGTGACATAGGTTGACATATATTCGGCGGGTTTTTAATAGTATTTTGTATAGTTTTTTATTTATAACACCTTTTCCCAAACTTACGGTGTTAAAGAGGGTGTGAGACGCCATCTTGAATTTTCCAACACATCGGTAAACACTGTATGTTTTTCGAGCTGAATAAATATATTACATTGAATAAAAACACAAAAAAGATATCCAGTTAGGTAGAAAAGTAACTTATCTTGCCTTTGATAACATTTATTTATATATTTGTTTTTGACTATTTTTTCGAATCTATGTGTACAGTAATCTTGCCAGGATGCGGAGGAAAATGAATGAAGGGGGAGGGGAATAAAATAAAAACATTTTGGAAACAGAGTAAGTTTGAAAGAATTGCTTTGCACAGAAAGAAATTAATGAAAAAATAAAATTAAATTTCTTTTCTTTCTTGATTTTTTTTTTAGTTTTTTATGAAAAAGGAAGTCAAAATTAAGACTATAAAAAACAATTTTTATTAAGAGCGAACCTCAGTCGTCAGGTCTGTAAAAAAAAAAGACGTGGAATAATAAATGTTTTCTAATACAAATTGTTTTTACTTATGTGTTCATTTGTTTCTTTGAAGTTCGTTTGTTTAATATATCGGTTTGCAATATAATTTTGTCATTCTGTCAGACTCAAATTTTAAATCTATATATCTATAAAAGTGAAAGTGTGTGTGTGTGTGTGTCTGTGTACATTTCCCTACGAAATAACTCTGTCAATTTTTAGTCTACAGACTCGAAATTTGATATACTGAGATTTGGAAAAATCTATGTGATCGGTTTTTAGCCAGAAATTTGGCGATTAAGGGGTCAAAGTTCAACGATTTGAGCTTTGAGAACTCTACCAAACTTCTCCGACAATTTTGGGTCTACACACTTTAAATTTTAGATATAGCTTCCGTGGACATGGATCTAACTTAATAACTTGATTTGAGCCCAAAACAATAAATTTTCAGGGGTCATAATAGGGGTCAAAGTTTTAAAAATTACCCCCTTTTTTTTTGCTCAGCATACACCTCCAAACACCCGGGCAACGCCGGGCACCCATGCTAGTATATATATATATATATATACATATATATTTCTTCGCTGATGCATGCCTTTCATACCCAATTTATATTAAATGTTGTCGTGGTTCTTGGCAATACTCAAAGACTCTATCGTCGTCCAAAACGCTCAGGGACCACGCCGTCGCTGGAAACATTACGTTTGTACTTTCTATAAACAATACATTTGTTGTCTTATTTTTTTCGGCCCTTTCAGACGACAATATTAGTGAATACATTGCATTTTTTTTTGTTTGTTTTAAGAATTAATTTAATCGTAATTTTTTAATTTTTTTTTTTTCCTTATTGCAGACTACCGTGCTTACCACGGCACATGTGTCTTGGACGGTCTCATCTATATAATCGGAGGTTTTGACGGCATGGAGTACTTCAATAGCGTCATATGCTTTGATCCAGTCAAACAAATATGGTTAGAAGTCGCGCCCATGTATTCCAAACGGTATTTAACTTTGTATCATTTATTCTCTATTTTTGTTTTACTCAAGTTTACTTCGCAAGTAAAGAATCTTAAAGCAGAATCTTTTCTCTTGCATAAAATTGGCGTTATGAAGGAATGATGACGATGAGGCGAAGGAATCTCCATCTTGATTATAATTAAAGTTTCACTGTAACAAAATGCCCATCTGATTCCATACATAAATAAGTAGACGACAAAAGACAATATTCATAAAACTCGTCTAGCTACAACCACAGCCAACGTTTTCTCTTACTCTCTACCTGTGCCTAAAACTAAAAAATAATCAATAAGCACAGTTTATTTTCCTAGAACCACCCCTCTGTGTAACACCATACCACAGAGCTGCGTCCCAGCTGACTATATTATGGTCGTCTTCAAGTCTAATATAATCAAGTTCTTGTTGAGCCTTCCTCTTAAATAAGCGGGTTCTGGATATGACTCTAAACTATATCCGATGGTGAGGCCCCAGCTTGCAGGCTTTGGGGAGTGTGGAGCCACCCCTTAATTGCCATTCTCCTAGGTCCACTCTGACCCGAAGTGGTAGTACTTGTTAGGGTCCCAACTATGGGTTAACTAGAAACCGTCTTGAAAAAAAAAATGTTCTGTTGAAAAAATTTTCTTCAAAATCACTGGATTCGGCAATAAATAACCTGAAAAGGGTTGATATGCCGTAAAACAAAAACAATCAACCAACTTTAATAAGCAAATCCTACCCCAGTTCCACCATTACCGATCATTACGGTTTTGTCTCACCGACGATCTGAAACCAATTAACCCTTATTTTTAGGTGACCTCTGGGCCTTAATAAGCGGTGACCACTTTCACAGTAAAAGATAACAGAAAACATCTTTTTTGTTTTGTTAGTGCTAAAATTAATCACAACAAATAGTTATTTCTAACAAAAAAAAAAAAAAGAAAAAAAAAAAGAAAAAAGAAAGAAAAAAAAAGCGGTATCGTGAATCTTTGTAGATTTCATTCCGGGTTAGTTGTGAGAGGCAATAACAGAATGAACACTCTCGAAACCCAATAGCTTGAAACGCGAGGAAAAAAAACTGCGTATGCACCGGTAGTAGTCTAATAAATTGTATTCCTACGCTAGGACATTCGATTGGTCACTGATATATTTTTATTTACATCACGATAAAATAGTTCATCAAAATATGTGACTGCTACAACCTTTTACAGTTTAAAGGGGGTTTTGATTTTCCTCCATTGGATTGTGTAGCTATGATTTACATGTGATTTAAACAACTAAGGGAGGTAACTTTTTTTTTCAAGAAGTTCATTTCGTTATGTAGACTGATCATATTTAGAGATTGAAAATAATAGGAATTAATAATATCTAATGATTTTCATGTGGTTTTTATAGTGTTCAGCAACAAATTTTTGTTAACCCGAATGAATAAGAATGATATACCCTGTTTCAATTCCTTATTTAATATTAAAGTTAACTAACAACTTTAATGCCTTTGGACTATTTTTTTGCATGCTGCAAATTAAACCATGTTTATGTTTCTTTATGTTTTCTATTCTGTATATAGTCAACACAATTATTTCAATTCTGTCACTTGGAAATATGTTCAATTAAAAAAGTTTTCAAATCTTAATGTATAAAATCTAGACTCTTTTTGCCCTTGGTGACCCTCTAAAATGCCATACATGGAATCCTTTATATAAAGGGCTCGTCAAACATTCACACGTATATTCTTAACCATAACCATAGCCCTAACTCTAGATTAAAAATAATTAAAAATTTAGAAGAAACATTCATTATTTGACCATAAACTGACGCAGATTTCATCAGGGCGTCTTTTTTCTTGTCAAGTTAATTCCCTCATACCGACTAATCATAGTTAGGGATAAATAATATTAATAGTATTTAATAAAAACATAACCACAATTTTAACCATAGAGCACTCATTCTAAATTAACGTGTTATAACTTTTGTCCGTGTTCAACAAAGATTTTATATGAAAAATTAAGTAATCTAAAATAGTTTAAAAAATAAAATAAATTCTTTATATTAATATTCATTTATCTCTATATATTATAAAACTAGCCTGAGTACCTGGCGTTGCCTGGGTTTTTTGGGAGGGTGTTGAGTAAAAAAAAGTGGTAGTAGGTAGGCAGACTCGAACCCGTGACGTGAAGGCGAAAAAGAAAGCGAAAGAAAATTTGACGTCTTAGCCAATGTCTTCATGACACGACCGGAAGTCAAAAGCATTGAAATTTACCGAAGTCAATCCAACGGTGACAATTACTTGCTAAAATGTCAGCGAAAAAACCGACCCCTCTTTTTATAAAACGAGCGAGTTTAGAATGAAGGAACTAATGTTTTGGCCAATTTTTCGATATTTGTCATCCGAGACGACGAGCTTCAAAATGATACCGATTTTGGTAGGAACCGTCGCCTCTGTCGAAAGTTTTTGCGAGACATACATACATGCATTTAAACAGACAGGTGAGATTTATATTATAGACTAGCGAGGGGGGGTATCCAGCGTTGTCCGCGTGTTTGTAGGTGTGCGTGTTTTTGGATAAATCGTTGGCCGGGTGTTTGTTTTAAAAAAAACAAAAATGAAGCCTTGACGCGCAGTTGGAAAATAATAAAGTGTGAAAAAAAGTGCGACTTGACAGGTGCCCGTTTTTGACGAGTTAATGACGTCAACTTTGAGTGCGGGACAATGTTTTATTTACCGCGAGTCTCTTCGCTTCTTTTTTTTTATACAAAAAAGTTTAATGCACATGCGGCGATCGAAAATTGTTGAATATTTATCGTTTGAAAGTCGGGCAAATTAAATAGACGACCCCGGTTGTTAACTCGTCATTTAGGCGCGATATAAAAAGTTTTAAGTAGTTGTGAGACGACCGATCGCTTCTCGGAAAAAAAGCCTTTCTCGGACATACACGAAAACGCACACACACATACACACACACACACACACACACACACACAAAATTTCGCTTTTATATTTATAGATGACTGCAGAAATTCCCCTCTGTACGAAAGTATCGTAGGTTTGCAACAACAGATGCTAGATACAAATTCAATGCATTTAGACTAATAGCCACTATCTTATGTAACCTTAAAACACCATTTTAGACACATTTAGTAGTGATAATGAAATACTACATTGCATCCTAAGACAACACCATCACAATCGCAACATCTTAAGAGGAAGAGTACCTATTTTTCCTTCTAAATATTTAGTCCTACCACGGCAACCAGTCGACACAGGAAAGAAGTCTAATGTTCCAAAGATTGGATACTTACACTACTCATAACTTGATCATACATACACAGATATGCCATTATCTTTCCCGTAGTAGAATTAAGAAATTATAAAGTCTCCCTTAGGAAAGTCCGCTTCCTCTGATTGGTTGCCCGCTAATTCTCTTATTCCGGAATTAGATCATTCTAAACGAACACTTCAGAACATTACAATATGGCGTCGCTAGGACAAACATTGATTCACACGGCGTCAATTTCAGTTAATAGACACTTATTTTTCAACATATAACAACAACGAACGAAACGTCCACCACCTTTAAGTAACTAATGGCTGTTTAAAAAATACATTTACTAGTAGATACACTTCTATCTTTTGGATCCTTCTTTCTTTCTTTCTTTGTGGTCGTCGCCGTCAAGATGTAAAGAACATCCGGGGATAATGTTTTGCAACTATTGCATACTTAACCTAACAAATTAAAACCAGATCCTGTAAAGCTTAAATTTAGCTGGAACATACTTTTTAAATATTATTGCGGTAAAATACATGGCAGATTCTGAGAATACATTGTAACATTAAAAACACTTTCCTACAGAAAGCAACAGTGCTAAAAACAAATACATACATAATAATCGCTCAAAAACAAAAAAATTAAATACTGCTAACCTTAAAATTATCCTAATATTTCATAAATACTGGCAACTTATTTTTTACAATTCATACGTGCATAAGTAAAAAAAAATATATACATAACGTCTTTTAACACTCGATAATCGAACAAACATATAAAATTAAAACAACTTCTAAACACGATGCAATTCCGCCAAAAACCTAAAAATTAAATACTGGAATCCTAAAAAATTCACCACGGTGAGCTTTAACCAAAAGTTTGAGAAGTATTGGCATTTTGCCACGTATTGCTAACTCTTTCCTTGCACTGACGGAACTACAATAAAATGTAAACAAACACGTTTTGCTCTCTTCTTGCATGGACGGAACGCTGTCAAAATATAAACGCTGCATGGGTTTGGGAATGTAAATATACACAAAATACCGACACGCCACTACCCCTCCAAAAAATACGGCTCTAAAAAAATTCTTTTACGGGTACCAATATTTAATTTTCTATTTTTGAGCGATTATCGAACCTTTAATGATGCTATATTTGTTTGGTTTTCTTGCATTTTCTATTCTTATTGACGATTTGATTTATTTGATTTAATTTTATATTTGTGACCGATTACCTAGGCTTCAAAGCTGTGACATTATGCCGACACTTTTTTAGAACTGAATAAACGCTTACAAATAAGTTAAAACGCCAAAATATTATGCAAGTAGATTTCAAAGTAAATTTTATTGGCTACGGAAACACTAATTTGTTATAGATTTTTTTTTATCAGTTTTACTTTCTGTGGAGTATTTTATTTAATTTTCTTTTTCTAAGCATAATTGCTTAGAAAAAGAAAATTAAATAAAATACTTCGAGACTTCCAAGACGTTATCTTTGTTTTTTTTTCTTTCTTATACATGTATGTTACAATGCTGAAATTATTACACTATTATTTAGAAACTCGTTTTCCACATGCAGAAGAGAGGGTGTTTTGTAAATATTCTGCATTTTCACCATACGAGTTCAAAAAGATGACGTAAAACTGGAATTTATTTCAATGCTATTTGTGGAAGACTTAATCCCCTCCAAAAAAAAAAAAAGAAGGAAAACTTGAACAACAAACGGAAACAGCCAGGACTACTTTTTCCTGCTTAGTCTTAAAGCTGACGATGAATGCCCTAAAACTTAACCAGTAAAAAGGTGTGGTATAGGTACTTTTAGAAAAAAAAATGATTGCGGTATAATGAGAAGAAAAAATGATGGCCGACTTGAAATATACTGTTGTTGGTAGAAAGCAGTTATCTGCCACTGATTTCCATCACTCTAAAGAGTTAATATACAGTTAGAATGCCTAACTTTGAAAACTTCTGTTTTTACTTCTTATTATTTTTCTAAATGAACCATTTTTCGTAATTTTTTGAAATTATAGTGATTTAGGTATGACACAGAAGTACGTATGTTTTTTCCCTTAAATGTTTTTTTAGAATCCGCCAGTATCTGCAGAGTATCTCCCTAAACCAGCACTAATCGCCAACAGTCCTGACAATAACAGACAGTGGATTCCACTAGCTGCCACTGGAAAACAATGCCCGACATTGGAAGCCAGATTATTTCATTTGGGCAACGGTCGTCAGTGTTTGCTATTTTTCAGGGACCGCAGTGGCTCCCAACAACAACAACAACCGTAATTTAATTTGTTTTTGAGGGGAGGTATCATGCTTCTACGGGGCAACGCCAGCTAACAGGTCCTGCTAGTTAACTAATAAGTACCGAGCATTTCATTACGATCAGGCAATTCTCTGAATTTGGTGGATTCTTTTTTCAATGACGGTTATTCATTCTTTGTTAAAAATAAATTACTTTCACTTTCCTTACTTGTCCCTACATTTAAACACTATTTTATCAGATCGGTGCAATTTTTTTTTCAGATATAAAATTTAATATCGAAAATGAAACACCGTGTGTTTTTGACCATCTTCATTTATAACAGTAATGACCTTTACTCACTATAACTTGATTCCGTTTGTCAACTTATAAATTCCTCACTTGTTCAACTTTTGGGTCCTGATGTGAAATATGAATCTAACTCATGTTGGATTTCCTTTATTAATATTAATCCATGGTCACCTAAATGATTTTGCAATTCATCAAAATAAGTGATAATGTAAGGTAGCAAAGTCAGGAGAATATGCAAGATGGGCAAGATTTTCCAACCAAATTCTCCAAGAAGATCTGTAGGTCATTAGTGTTGTGTGAGGACGAGCATTATCATGATGGAAGATAATTCCTTTTCTGTTGACCAAAAAAGGTTGTTTTCAGGTCAACGTGGATGAGAATAATGCAGAAAATATGAATGATGCTTTAATAATCTGAAAGAAAAATCTATACATCTGTGCATAAAATAAATTAAGATGGTTTAAAATGCCCTTTCTACAAACCGGCAAAAACTTTGGTACCAAACTGATATCAAAAAAGTATATTTTACTCATTTTAAGAACTTATAGACAATGCGTGACGAGGCGAACGTTATCGTGGCGGACACAGAAATGACACTGCGCATACGCATCTGAAACGAAAGTAACGATCGTACTCATTTGCATAAGCGTGGACGTCAAAAGCATAAAACACAGTGAATTGCTGAGCGTATGGAGGCGAATCCCTGCATGTCGTTTGTTTCGGCGTTGGCTGTCATTGTAAAAGAAGCAGAGGGAGAAAAAGTAAAAGACGACGAAGCAGAAAAATCCAGCACAGAATGGTAACTTTTTGTCAGTTATTCTTGCTCGTCGCCAGTAGTGTATCGTGTATATTTGTAGCAAATGAGTTAGCTTAGATACAACCTGTTGATCGATTCATTGTGGGATGTCGTGGAAGGAAAATAAAATGCTAGCTTAAAATTGAGTAAAGGAAAAATATAAAATGCGTCTGGAATGAACAAATTTATTAACGGAACTGAAGAAAGCCATATCCCCACATAAATGAAAGTAACCGCTGCTGATTCTAACAATAAGCTACGGTTTATACACATACATACACAAACATATATACACATATATATGCACACAAACGCATCAATATAAATATTAATATCACACAATACTGCTGCTATTTTCACGTTATCGCACAATTATTGCTACTACAACAGTTTCTCTGCATTTAAAAAAATGTTTTATAATCAGGGGAGGGAGTTATAGTAGTTCTTATTGAATCTCTCTTTCGTGGTTAGTTTTTGAAACTGTCTAAAGTGAACTCAGCATCATGACAAGAAGGGTGGAAATTAAAACTACTGACAATAATCGGAGTCAAAAATATTTCCATCACGTCGGATTCACCAGCTTAGAAGGTTGTTTTTATGTTTTAAGAAAAGGAAATAACAGTTCCATATTCTTTTTATTGGATGTATCAACGAAAACGTAATCGAGATATTTCGAGATATTTGTGACTTTAATTATTGTAAGTAGTTTAACTACTATCTTTTATGTTTCGTTGCTGGTTTTGCTTGTTGCTATTTTTGTTGCTGTCGTTGTTATTTTTGTTGTTATTGTTTGTTGTTATTTTTGTTGTTGCTGTTGTTGTCGTTTGTCGTTGTTGTTATTATTATTTTTGTAGTTGTTGCTGTTGCTGTTTTTGTTGTTGTTGTTATTATTATTTTGTTGTTTTCGTTGTTGTTTTTTGTTGTTTTTGTTGTTATTTTGTTGTTATTGTTTGTTGTTATTTTTGTTGTTGCTGTTGTTGTTGCTGTTGTTGTAGTTGTTTTTGTTGTTGTTGCTGTTGTTGTAGTTGTTTTTGTTGTTGTTGTTGTTGTTGTTGTTGTTGCTGTTGCTGTTGTTGTTTTTGGCTGTTGTTATTGTTTTTGGCTGTTGTTATTGTTGTTGTTCTTGTTGTTTTATTTTTGTTGTTGTTGTTATTGCTGTTGTTGTTTTTGTTGTTGTTGTTGGACATCATTTATTTATTTCATAAGAATCAGATGATTATTATTGGTATTCGTTTCCACGATATTATTTAAGTTAAAATTCTTTCTAGAAGACGTCCGGTACTTACGAGAGGGCCCATGTGAAGACTGACAACATCTTTAAGTAAACTATCGAACGAACTAGAGTTACACTTGCCGCACCGGGTTAACAGTCCGTCCCACTGCTGATGTTTTGTGCTTTGCAACCTCCAAAAATCAACCACAGTATTTTTTTTTTTTTGCCAATAGACACTCTTTGCTATTCTTACACCTCATTACTAACAACACATTTTGACAGGGTGTCATGGCAGATCTGATTTAATTTTATTTTAACTACTTAAAACTGACGTAGGAGGAAAAAAAGAGACACTCAATGCCACCTCAATCATTAATACAGTTAGTTTCATTTGTCATTATTGCATATCTTATATATAAAATATAGCGAACTCGAATGCCCATATATAGACACGTAACACGTTGACTATCACGCCGTTTTCTAAAAATACGTCGACGTAGTCATAAAAATGTTTTTCGTAAATGTGTATAATACTGATTTTATATGTGCTAAAATACATTTTCTTTTAAGGTTTTAGTAAAAAGAATTTTTAATTCCATTCAATTTCATCGATTACATATTTAATCTTATCGATATATTCATGTTAGGTATTTTTTTCAGAGGATGGAAGATGAGGATATTTTCTATCACAGTTAGAAGTTATCCTTCTGTCAATGATTACTTATTCGGTTTTTCTGCCAGATGCGTTTTGGTTGGCTAATCGACATAATTTATAATAGTTTTGTTCAATCGCTGCGTTTGTTTCAAATTAGTGGAATCATAGGATCGTAAATGCAATTTAATTTCAGTGACTAAAAATTATTTCATAAATTGTTTGATCTCAAACTTTTTTCATGCGTTATATATGAAATATATCTGACTCAAATGCTCATATACAGAAGCTTAATACGAGGTGCCTCCAATAAGTTTCCAGACATTTTGTAGAGGCATTAAAAACTGTCGTAAACTCTTGAAAATTCAATATGTTATTGCTATGCATATTACGAGATGACTGAGCATTTTTTATGATTTCATGTTCAAATGAACAGCTACAGCAGGAATTGGAAAACACTCTACTAAAGCCTGATTGTTACAGCTGGCGAATTTCAAAAATGCAAAAGACACTTTAGAAAAAACGATATGCATTAAAATTCTGTTTTAAACTTGGAAAAAATGCCACAGAAACGTATGGAATGCCCCAGTCTGCTTTTGGGTCATCTTGCATGAATCGAGTATCAGTTTTTGAGTGGCATAAGAGATTCAAAGAAGGCAGGGAGTCTGTGAGGGATGACGAGAGGCGTGGAAGGATTAAGAAAGTCAGAGTTGATTGGTCAAATGAAAGAATTCATGGATAAGGACCGTCGTGTGCTACAGAGACAGTAAGTGCACAGTTTGATGTCAGTGTGGGAACTGTACACACAATTAATTAGGAGGAAATGAAGATGCAGAAGATTTGCGCGAAGTTTATCTAAAGGGTGCTCAGAGAAGATCATAAAGAAAGACTATTAACCAAGATGCGCATCAAGACAGTTACTCATCCTTCCTATAGTCCAGACCTTGCTTCCCGTGACTTTTGGTTATTCATTAAGCTCAAAATGAAAAAGGACAGAAAACTTTAGAGAATTGAGAAGATGAAAGAGGCTGTGACGAAAGTCATCGACGCCTTCACACAAAAGGACTTCCATGGGGCCTTCCAGAGTTATTGAAACGATACAAGGGCATTGCAACCGGAGGAGATTACTTCGAGGGGGACTAAAGCTTGTGCGTACTATCAATAAAAGTGCCCATACGAAAAAAAGTCTGGAAACTTACTGAAGCCACCTCGCAGGTTTTGTCACGCATGAAACAAACAAACTTCGATGATTTCTAAGGAGCCGAAATGAATTCAATTTATTATTAGTTTCTAATGAAAAGTAAGTCACGTCTCCTAAGCGAAATTCGTGTGTTTATGGGTTATTTCATATTTCGGTTACCAAATTAAATTAAATAATACGTTTAAAAACATTCGGATTTTGATTGAAATGGATTTCGACTCTCGTTCATTTTGTTCATTTCGAGTGCGCATGCGTGTAGGAGCAAACCGTCATTTACAAAAGTAACAATAAGTGTTCTCTATCATGACCCGGGCAACGATGGGTAGATATAGCTAGAAATGTTAAAAATCCACACTGGCAATCCTGTTAATTTAATGTGATGTGCAGACAAATTTATTTAAGCGAGTAAGCAGAAACTACGACAAATTGTTTGCTATTCACCCTGGCTTTGTATACGTAGCTTTCTTTTCTTTCTTCTTCTTTTATTCGAAACGACTCGTTTGCAGTCATTCAGACTATGACGTATTTATTGCGTATACATTTTAAGTTTAGTATTAAAGTTTTCTTTGTTCGTTATCTTACGGTGATATTTCTTTTTAACTAAACCTGCCTTGGGTGATACGAGTACCGAAGCAGAATATATACAATTTGTGGATATATCTTTGGTAATTTCTCTGTGTATAGTGGACATGTACGCAAACAACTTCACTTTATACAGTGTAACCCGGATATAAGAGACCCTAAGGGACCATAGCAGAAGTCTCTTATATCAGGGTTACACTAATATCCGGGTTCTTATGTCCGGATTACCCTGTACATTAACACAGGTTCTAATTTGGGACCAGAGAAAATATCTCTTATATCAGGGGATCTTTTATTCAGATCTCTTATATCCGGGTTTATACAGTTACCTGTGTATATTCAGTGTTATCTGAGTGTCAGAAATTGAGAGAAGCAATTAAGAATGTAGTCATATTTACGGTTTTTTTTGCATAAATATGATTTGTAAGAATTCGTTTTAGTTTTACCTTGTTTTATTTATACGCAAACAACTATTTTTTTGTATAAAGACAGTTTTCTATTTTTTTTTTATATTTTACTTTGGTTATTTTTAAGAGGTCAAGGGAGCTAACTCCTGGTGCAAACCCTTTATTTCATTATGATTTGAATTTATATCCGAGGGCTCTTTTAAGAATAGATGTTGTTCCCTGTATGGCTACTTTCTATATTTCGTTACAGCTTGGCCTTCCAAGGATTACTGCCAACTATTTCTTAACATTTTTTTTTTCTTTAGGCCAGTTGCTCCTTATCACAACCGCTATAAAGTGTATTTCTTTCAGAGATAGTGCAGTTTTTAAATCATTTTTTAGGTCCTGATATTTTATTTTTTTCGCGTTTAACTCTATTAAGGCGATAGTCATTTGGGATGGTGACATCAATAATAAGCGCAATTCTTTTAGACTTGTTCCATATTACAATGTCTGGTTTAATGACTTTGCTATTTATGTATCTGTCCGCTTGTATGTCTTTGTCATAAAACACTGCAACCTTTCCGCGTGTGCGTGTCTAGATAAAAGTCAGAACTACACAAGACATGCCTACAAAGCTGATATATTCTTTTTAGTATTGCCTCGGAGAGAATATATAGATCCAAAAAGCCACTCGATGATACGAGGTGGCCGGTGAAACAAAACTGCAATGATAGGTAATTGTGGAAATTGGATAGAATTTGTTTATTTAAGGGGATGGCTCAACAAAAACTCGTTTACATTGAACTTGAAAACGATCACGTTGTAGTCAACTGAGAAGCACTCCCACGGTGTTGTGTTCCACAGACGAGTAGTTCTAAATAACAAAAAAAAACTTTATTCATCTAATTTTCGTTTAGTTTTAGACACAAATGGAGAATAAGGAAAATTGTTGACGGTTGTTATAAATGTTTTACAGAAAAGGGGCATAGATTAAAGCTCAGTCGAGCACATGTTATGAAAATAACGATAGAGCAGAGATCAATTCACAACGCGTCTTCTTTGAAAAAGAGGTAGTAAAGAGAAAAAAAAAATCACCCACTAGATTTCGAAGTCGGTTTTGTACCCTGCCAAGGCAGGAAGAGGTGTTTTGGACAGCTCCTCCCTAGATGTGGCAACAAACGTACTTGGTTCTCATATTTTTCCATCGACATTTGGTGTGAAATTCGAAATAAATTACACTTTGCAATTCTGAATTTTTGAGATGAGATGTGAATGTTTATTATTATGATTAATCGGACAATTATTCCCATTATGTTTCCTTTTCTCTACTAAGGAAAAGTAGTAGTAGTAGTAGTAGTAGTAGTAGTAGTAGCAGCAGCAGCAGCAGCAGCAGCAGAGAAAAGGAAATATGTATTCAACATCCGAAGAAGGTCGCAGGATGCAGCGACCGAAACGTTGTGCCAATAACACCCAAGATGAGAATGATTGTCCGATTGATCAAAATAATACAAAAATACGCTTTGTTGGCCTTCTTGGCTAGAAAGAGGAAGCGGATAGAATATAGGGTGAAGATAGGGGAGAGCAGGAGAGAATCGGGAGAGGGATGAGGAGGTAGAAAAGGAGACAAATAGGTAGACAGCATGTGGGATAGAGAAAGTTAGAGACAGGGGTTAAAAGAAAAATGCTACATGCACTTATAAACGCTTCTGTTTTGTTGTCTATGTCACTGGGCAACGCCAGGTAGCCCCCCGCTAATATATAAATAAAGACAGGTATGCTCATGCATGCATATATATCTAGGTAAAAGTTCAACACTAAAATGTTTTCAGCAACAAACTTTATCTGTGTAGTAAGTAATACGCTTATTTACATTCATTCGTAGGCCATGTCGCCAAAGATGCAGTGTAAAAAAAAAAAAAAAAAATTAAGTGACGTCACTAAGGGGAAAAATCCGATTTGATCTATTTCAAAAATAATTGTTCCATAATCGAATTCTCTCATTCTATAGACTGAACCAGTAAATAAAAAAACATCTTTGCATCCCTTTATTTGAATTTAATTTTAATCCGCATGAATTATTAAATAAATAAATTTTTAAAAGTGCTATTTGTTTTATTTAACTAAAGAATGTTTGGCTGACAATTACTGTTACAAGAAAAAGGAAGAAACTATTTATCTTAAAATATTCCACCCGTTTTTCTAATTTATAATATTTAGTCGCTCATTTCTCGAAGTTAGACAGCGGTAGCATTGCATCCGAAAATCAGAAGTGCGCATTTAGAGAATATCATTGAACGGCGACAAAACAAAGATTGTTGGACATTCATGGATGAAACTAGTGTTGGGACGATTATCGGAATCTGGAATCGGACACTAGTGTTGGGACGATTATCGGAATCTGGAATCGGAAAAATCGGAACTTTTTGGGGTATTGGAATCGGTTTCAGAATCGAGAAAATTTGTGCATATTTTTCGATGCCAAAACCGATTCCTTTAATTATCTTTTTTTATTTGATTTGATCTTCAACTGTTGGTAGTAATAATGAACTAATAAATATTTATTGATTTTAAACTACCAATAAAATGAAAATCTATAGATCGCCACCCGTTTTAGAAAATGTCTGCACATTTAATGTGTGTTTTTCTGATAATCGAGATAAATAAAAACTTTATAGTCAAATATTTAGAAATTTATAAAGAATCAGGATCTGAACAGGAATCGGTAATTGTTTCGGAATCGTTAATTTAGTATGGAATCGGTAATTGTTTCGGAACCGGGAAAAATATTCGAATTGTCTTATCACTAGTGGACACGTCAGGCATAGATTATAGTGTACTTGTACCAAATATGGTTGGATTGTAGAAAGGATTGTGGATTTGTTAGCGATTGTGAAGTGGCATATTCTTTTTTACATTGGAGGTCATCATTATCAAGGCCCGGAGGCCACTCGAGTTTAAGGGTTACTGAGTGTACAGTAGTCAATGGAATAATATAGTTATTTAATCTAATATATAAAAAGCTATATGTGTGTCTGTCTGTTTGTCTCTACATTTTCAAACTCTATTTTCTCCGAAACTAAAAGGCGCAGAGCAGCCCTCAAGGCCTCAAATGATTGGATTTTTTTTTTTTTTTTGATAGTTCTTTTATGGGTCTTTAGCCGATTAAAACAGTTTTTAAGGGGTCAAAAAGAGTAAAAGCTGAAAAAAAATCGTTATACATTTTGTACATTCATCTTAATTTAATTTTAAATTTAATTTTTAATCCGTCCATCTGCATGTCACGTTGGTACAGTGGTAACGTCACCAACTTTGAATGCTACAGTTTCGATTCTAGCTGATGGCACCCAAATACTTTTTTTAAAAAAAACTTTTGAAATCACGACTCTATAGTAATATATATGAAATCTGGACAAATTAAAATATTATATTTAAGCGTATTTTACGCACGGGCAAAGCCCCCCCCCCTCCCGCTAGTCTAATATATAAAAGACGATATGCCTGTCTGTCTCCATATCTTCAAACTCTATCTCTTATGAAACTAAGTCGCTGAGCGGCACTACGGGCATCAAATGATTGGATTTTTTTTACGGACCATTCTGTTATATGTCTTTAGCCGGTTAAAACGGTTTTTAAAGGATCAAAAATGGGTCTAAATTTAAAAAAAATCGTTATATATTCTGTACATTCATCTTAAGTTTATTTTTTAATTTAAATTTTATATACTTTTTTAAAATGTTTATAATTTTTTTAATTTTGAAATCACGACTCCATAATAATATATACGAAATCTGGGCAAGTTAAAATATCATATTTAAGCGTACTTTACGCCCGAATAAATCCGGTTGACCCCCCCCCCCGGTAGTCTACCGATATTTTCATTTTGCTTAATAATATTTCATATGAGGTAGGAGAAGGTTTCATATAAGTCAGAAAGCACCACATTAACAACCGGATTTTTTTTTTTGATAAGACACAAATTTTATATGCACTGGTTCTACATGTCAGTTGTATAATGTTTATTTTTTCTCCATTAAATAATGTTTACTTTTAAAGGAGTGACTTGGAAAATTAAAAAAAGTGGGAAAAGTAATTCGGGTGAAAATAGAAAAAGAAGAGGAATTCATGTATCGACAAAAGAAAGAGAAACATATGAAAATATAAGTATTTGACAAGAATATAAAAGAAACAATCTTGTGGCGGAATGATGGCGTATTCAAATAATTATATGTGCGTTTTAACTTCGAATAAAGTAAATTGACTTTTGAACTTAACGTTGTTGTTAGAAAAAAACGATTTCTTTTTAGGTCGTTGCCCTTGTAAATAAGATAAGAATGCAAGAATGGGTTGAGGTCCGATATTAAAGATCGCTTCGGATCCATTGTAGACGAGCCGCGTTAAAAATATGCCCCCCCCCCCAAAAAAAACAAACAGGCAGAATGCAGGATGAAAAAAGAATTATATTACTTATTCAAAAGGATTAAATTCATACATGTGATTATTTGTATAAAAACCCCATTTCGTTCGCAAAAACTTACATCATTCCACGATGCATTCCACGGTGGCGTTCATTTTGCATTTGTCTAGTTTAATCCTAACAGAACTTAATCTTAACGAAAGAAAGGATGCCAAAAAGAAAAAAGAGGAACACATGATCTATATATAGATCAAAAGATCCTGAAGGAGGTAAAAAGGAGCAAGAATTTAGTCAGAGCATGGATCGACTACAAAAGAAAAAAAAAGCATACGACAGGGTTCCCAAGTATGGATAATAGAATCATTAAAAATGTATAAAATACCAAGCAGGATCATCAATGTGATAGAAAATGCAATGAGAACATGGAGACTAGAATTGACAGCTGATGGACAACACATAACAGAAATTAAAATACAAAGAGGCATCTTCCAAGGAGACTCCCTATCACCATTACTGTTCATTATAGCCATGATGCCCCTGGACAATATACTGAGAAAGTGCCAAGTTCTCTAATATAGAGGAAAAACTGAACCACCTGATGTACACAGACGATCTGAAAGTTTTTGCAAGGGTCGAAAAGGAACTAAAGACACGAATAAACACTACCAGGATATCCAAATGGAGTTTGGTATGGAAAAGTGCGCACTACTAGTTATAACAAAGGGAAAACTGAAGACGACAGAAGGCATGGAACTACCCAAACAAACGGAGGTAAGGACACTAGGGGAACAAGACGCCTATAAATACCTAGGAGTTCCGGAAGCAGACAGGATCAAAGCAACAGAAATGAGAGAGAGAATTGGAAAGGAATACCTCAGGAGAACAAGAAAACTCCTGGAAACTAAATTATATAGCAAAAACCTAATAAAAGGTATAAATACGTGGGTGGTATCATTTGTCAGATATTCTGGACCATTCATAGGGTGGGCTAAAGAAGAACTGATACAGATCGACCAGAAGACCAGGAAACTCATGACCATGCACAAAGCATTACACCCAACAGACTATGTTGGCCGACTCTACGTGAAAAAGAAAGGATTGGTTTGCTTAGAAGATTGTGTGAATAACACAAAAAAGAACTAAAAAAATACATAATGTAAAGCACTAAAAGGATAATTATCACATCGAGAGACACTGAAAAAATCAACAAAGCAGAAAACAGAGAGACAAAGAATAAAACGAGAAAAGGAAAATGGGAAGAGAAACAACTACACGGAAGATTCATAAGGATGACAACAGATGAAAATAACAAAAATACTTGGACGTGAATGCGAAAAGGACACGTAAACCGAGAAACTAAATCCCTAATAAGTACAGCACAAGATAACTCGATAGGAACAAGCCACATAAAAGCAAACATCCACAAAACACAAGAAAACAGCTAATGCAGACTTTGTGGACAAAGAAACAAAACAATAAACCATATAGTAAGCGAATGCAGCAAACTGGATCAAAAGTAATACAAAAACAGGCATGACCAAGTGGGGGGGGGAGCAGTACACTGATAATTATGCACAATGGTACAAGCAGTACACTGATAATTATGCACAATGGTACAAGCATAACAGTACTTGAAAACGAGAATCACAAAATCCTATGGGACATGGACGCACAAACAGATAAATCCATCTAAGCAAGAAGACCGGTTGTTGTAATAATTAATAAGAAAGAAAAGTCTTGTGAAATCGTAGACTTTGCTGTTCCAACTGACTACAGAGTGAATATCAAAGAAAAGAAGAAACGGAGAAAATACACACAGTGCTAGCTAAAGAGCTGAAAGGGATATGGATGATGAAGAGAATCAAGATAATACCAACAATGATAGGAGCCCTAGGAACAACTTTGAAAAACTTTGAAAAAAAGAATGGGAGAACGTGGAATCAGAGGAATGCATGGAAAAATACAACGAATAACATTAATGAAAACAGCTAAAATATTATTAACGAAAACCTTTGAATGTGGAGACCGACTGCCGCAGAGCCAAAACAAGAACAGCTACATAAAAGCAAGAACATTGAAGCTACATATCTATAAGTTCTCTATCCGCCTCTCTCATCCCCTCCCATTGCCCCATCATCGCTTACCCCTAAAAATGAGTGATGCCAAGGAGAATGGAAAGACCAAAGAGAGAGCGCTGACTAGACCCTCGCTGGACAAGTGCGAAAGAAAACTGAGACCTTGGGGGTGACGCTTAATGCCAATCAGATTCCAGTGGTGACTAATGACCGCTGCCAGCAAGAAATCAATGGTAAGCGGTTGTTGCGATAACGCAAATTAATTTGCAAATGTTATCGAAAGTGGTTGAGAGTACTGGAAATCTGGGAAGACTTGTTGTCACTCTTTCAGGGAACATCACAGGTTGTTTTCAAGGAGAAATCTTTGATTACCTGTGTGAAAGCTCATTGTAAACCAAAGGATAATAATAACAATCAAGCCGTCCAGTATTGCCCGGTTGTAAAATACTCTTTAAAAATGATATTTTGATTAATGCAAGTTTTATATTTATTATTATAGATTATTATATTATACTCAATATATAGTGATGATCTCGAAAGTTAAAAAAAAAATGACTTTGGTGCCATAAGATAGAATCGAAACCAAAACGTTCAGCGCTCCAGCCATATTCCTTATTTAACACTTCAGCTTTCGTCATTACCGTCCGAACTATCGCTGGATGGATAAAAAGTAGGTTAAAAATTAAGCGACTTCAGGTTAAAAATGTATATGTGCGCATGCTAAGAAGATAGTCAATTTACTCCTGTCAAGATCAACTTTTTTTCAATTTGGCCTCTTACTAGCTATTTTTACAGGTTAAAAACCAAACTGAAAGCGTTCCCAAGGTCCAAATATCCTATGTATAAAATTTTTAAGGTCTTTAAACCAAATATATATTCAGAGAGGAGTTAAATAGAGACGATTCGCACACACACACACACATATATATATATATCGGTAACGATTATCCCCCTTAGAACAACCCATCGAGTAGTCTCCCTTGACCAACCGACTTATTCTAAGTCTACGTCCACCTCCACCAAACAGAATGCAGAAACATAAACAACAAATAAATTAGTTAATTAAACCTCCTCAATATAAACATAAACTACTATAAAAAAAAACAAATAAATAAATAAAATAAATAAATAAATTAAAATAAAAATAAGTAAAAGAAAAACAAACAAACTCAATCACATTAAATTAAATGCCACCAACAATGTCCGGACAATTTTTTTAGCCCGATACTGTTACTATTTACTGTTTACAACAACACATTTGAACCAAAAACAAACTATTATAAAAAAAAATAAATAAATAAATAAATAAATAAAATACAATATAATATAAAATAAATAATTTAGAAATATAAAATAAGAATTGAGAGGAAAAAAAACCCTAACCATATACTACCCACAAGTCCCGAGCAATGATTTGCTGCGGTATAGTTACTGCTTACAACAACACGTTTGTCAAAGTCAAGTAAATATTTGACGAAGAGATCTTTCTCGAAATATTATATTACATGGACATACCACCAGACCGACTTTCCCAGGTAACCACTGTGCAAATATAAATATACTGCGTATATGAAATATGAATATGTACACATGTATTTATAAGTTGTATTAATAAATTTCTCACCTACTTCAGCCTGTGTCTTTCCGTTACTTCTGCATTCTACCGCCTTCTACAATTCCATTTAAATATATATATATATATATATATATATATATATATATATATATATATATATAGAGAGAGAGAGAGAGAGAGAGAGAGATAAACATGTCCTAGTGTGATAGAAGGTGTTTATCCTAAATTCTACGCAATTATGCACAATGTAGAAACTATGCATAAAAAGAATTCAGCGTAATTGTTAAATAGAACTAATCATCTAAAAAGAAATCATAAAAATGAACAATTAATTAATGAACGCTCGTTTTTTCAATGGAATACGCAAATTAGTTGACCATAATGTAGTCGCTCGCATATCCATGACTGAGTATATTAAAAAGTTCGTTTTAATAATTTTTAAATGGAAAAATGTAGGCTTTTAATATCAATGTCAGAGCGAGTAAAAAAAACTCAACTTTAGAGGTATATAGATAACTAGCAGATGTACCCGGCGTTGTCCGGTATTAAACGTAACGTTAAATTCCTTTAAACGGAAATAAACTGATATATGTGTATGTATTGTGGGTTTTTTTCTAAACAACTCACGTCTTGTAAGTAAATAAAAGATATTCGAGTTGAGATCGAAACCAAAATCTAAAGACAGTGAGGCCAGCACAATACCAATTACACAAGCTTGCCACAATCTTAAAAAAGTGTTTGCAAATCTATTTATTCTTAACATAAGGAAGCTGTCATATGAACCATTCGCGCATGCGCAGACGTGGAGCAGTTGACAAACAGATAAAAATCCGATGATCCCCCGCCAAGTACCCATTTTTCAATTTTATTTCTTTAAAAGTAATTTTGTTTTCAGATGAAAACCAATTAAAATTTTTCCACATGTCTTAATACTCAATATCCTAAATTTTAAAACTGTAGATCAAACATTGGTTGAGTATATCGGTTGAGAAGTGTCCATACACACATACATCCTCACTTTTATACATGATGATTGCAACGTCTCTTGTCAGACGAGTGCCACTTCCT
The DNA here is from genome assembly GCF_053919585.1 of Euprymna scolopes. NCBI lineage: Eukaryota > Metazoa > Mollusca > Cephalopoda > Sepiida > Sepiolidae > Euprymna > Euprymna scolopes. Next base: position 115,377,003 of record NC_136487.1, read on the forward strand.
CAGATACGAGCCCAAAAATGACTTCCATCGCCACAGGACCATTTTAATAGACAAATGCACGAGGGAGTATCTATACACAGATGATGTTACAGAGTCTTAGCTTTGTACGACAGCTAAGTCTCTCTCTCGGTTCAAAATGTTGAGATCCATCAACAAGCAAGAGCAAGATAGCAGCAACAAGTTAAACTGCAGACCAGCTTAATACGGGTACTGGTCTCCCGCTTTATGGTTTTTTAAATTAGAGATTTGCTTCTCCTAGAAAGGTTGCCTTCACCACGGCTTACGGGAGTCCTCTCCACCCCAACGCACACATACATACACACAAACACACACGGTGCTAGTTGGCCGTTGACCCCCCCCCCAAAAAA